>NC_061119.1:86738117-86763025 GCF_002878395.1 Capsicum annuum | reverse complement strand
TCCTCCATACTATCAACCACAGACTTACCCTTGGATGGATTTTCCAACACCTTACCACTCCTGGTAGTAATGGCCAAACATGATCTATCTTTTCTTGGATTTTGCACAGTGTCACTTGGTAAAGTGCCATCTTTCCTTTGATTGAATGCGGCCGATAGTTGACTCATTTGTTGTTCCAACTATTTTATTAAAGTAGAATGTGAGTCAACCAATTAATTTATTAAGGATAAATTTTTTTTTACCTCAGCTACTCCCGTGTTAGTTGCCTTCACTCCTTTCAACAGCTTGGCCATTATGTCCTCTATGAACATCTTCCCAAAGCTAGAAGCAATAGCTGCACGATTTCCAAGAGGGACATACAAACCGCTCTTGTCATTCTTATTCTTCCAATTCCCTTGGTCTCGGTCCTTGTATCCGTATTTTTCATAATAGTTCTGACCTTGGTTTCCTTAGCCACTGCCTTGGAAACCCCCCTGATTATTCAAGTAATTTGCTTCCTCCTTAGAATCGGAGTCAGCACTTCCCTGTAATACAATAGCTTTGACCTTTTCTATCTTTCCCGATAATAAATGCTTAGTAAAAAGGTCCATGTGTATTTTCATATGAGCCATATACTGGTCACGTTTCTCTTTCCTTTGTCTATGTTCTGCCATCATGCTAATAGATACAGTAGAGCTTGCTACCTCAGAGTCCCTGGTATGCCAAGCTCTACTCTACTTTGTCATACGATCCATTATGTCAGATACCTCAAGAAAAGTAAGGTCCATGAATGACCCACCCGTAGAATTACCTACCACTGGCTTAGTCACCGAGTGCAAAGCCCTATATAATATCTCCATCAAGTGGACATTGGTCATCTGATAATTTGGGCACCGTATAAGCTTCTTCTTGAACATCTCCCAAGTCTCGTGAAGAGCTTCAGTTGGAAGCTATCTGAAATTCCTTATCTCATCTCTCAATTGTGCCCTCTTGGACAATGGAAAGAATCTTTCTAGGAAAATGTCTTTCAGTTACCTCTAATTGGTAATAGAGTCAGGAGTTATCCCGTTTAACCATAGAGTTGCCTCTCCAGATAGAGACAATCGAAATAAGCGCAGCCGGATCATATTTTGTCCAACCCCTAGATTGTTAAATGATTTACATATTGAGATAAAATTAATCAGATGCATATTTGGATCGTCGCCTGTAAGTCCACCAAATAGTCCTTTGAGTTGCAATAGCTGGATCATAGTGCTAGTGATATTAAACTTGGCTCCGGGTACTAAAGGCGGAGGAATAATAGCCCCCGTGGCACCAGCCCCATCCAAGTCATCATCATTATTATCAAAATCAAACTACACAACTCTGCATTTAGGTCTCATTCTAGCATGGCGATCTCTGTTGACATTTCTATTCACAGTGCTGCCAAATCCTCTGCACGTCTTGGATTTAATAGCTCATCATCACCCAGGTTTTCATCATCCGGATTGGGTACCCGACCTGGTTTATCAGCATTCTGCTGATTTACTTGTGCGTCTGCCAAAGTAGCTAATCTAGCCTGCTCTTGTTAAGCAGCTATCCATTTCGAGTCTCATTGCGCATCCATTCTGCCAATGAGATGTGGTTCAAGATTTATAGGTAATAATGGTTGACCCGATCTCTGTGTATTTGGCATGCAATCCACTCAACCTGAACAAAACAAAAACAACAAATAAAAAGTAAAATTTTGGGAATCTTTGACCAAAAGGTCGATTAACAAACACTACCTTAGTTGAAAACCGTATTCTCCAGCAACGGTGCCAAAATTTAATACGCCCAAATTACAACTCTCATTAGAAAGTACAAGCGGTCGCTGTCAAATATAGAACCCAACTGGGTTGGGTGTCAAATCCCACAGGGAATACTATGATCACTAAGTGTTGCAATTATTATTAGATTGTTGATCGAACGTTCCAAAGTAAAAGGGGGATTTCGATTTAAGTATGCAGTAATACTATCAGTGTAACAGTAAGATGATAATCGCAACACTTAGTGATCATAGTATTTCCTGTGGCATTCGACACCCAACCTAGTTGGGTTGGCACCAAAATTTGATACGCCTAAACTACACCTTTCTTACGAGAGAGTAAGCGGTCGTTGTTAAATATATAACCCAACTAGGTTGGGGTTGAATCCCACAGGGAATATGGGGCTAGTTAAGTTGTATGCAAATTAGTAGACTTTTAATCATTCGTTTCCGTAAAATAAATAGGGGGATTTGATTTAGTTCACAAATTAATGGTTTTAGTTTAACAAGATGAAATAAGTGTAGTAGTATTCAAATTCAAAGAAAGAACAAGCTAGGGTTATGTCCACCTTGTAGTTTTCAATACTTTCTAACTTTGGGCTTTACGAATTCACACATGCATCATGCTTACAGAGAATCGTATTGTATTTAATAACATAATCCTAGTGTTTCTCAACCATCAAGGACTAATTCACTTTAGTTCTCTCGAATCAAAAGCATTTACCAAAAAAAATACGAAATCTCCAAGTAGTTAATCCTTCTAAGGCATTAACA
The DNA here is from genome assembly GCF_002878395.1 of Capsicum annuum. Lineage (NCBI taxonomy): Eukaryota > Viridiplantae > Streptophyta > Magnoliopsida > Solanales > Solanaceae > Capsicum > Capsicum annuum. Next base: position 86,760,486 of record NC_061119.1, on the reverse strand, counting down.
TATGAAATAGGGGTTGGTAATCCTAGTTTCTTGTCACTACTCTCCTTGTCAAACAACAACCTTTCTTTCTAACAAGTTTCATTTTAAGGAATATCCTTTATGTTTTCAACCACGAGAATTCAAGATAAACGAAGAGAGTATGATGTAAACAAATCAATGCATAATGAATTCAAAACCCAAAGTAATAGATTGTATACTACAAGGCTTTCATAACCCTAACTAATAAACTTAGCTACTCATGAATAAAATGAAAATCACAATAGAAATATTCATCAAACCAAAAACTAGAAGATGATCTTGGTGCGCGAATACTGAGAGCAAAAGCAAAAAACATTTTTCTCTCTCTCTCTCTCAAGCTAAGCCGTCCTTCTCTGCTCTCTCCAAAAAAAATACAGAATAATTGAATCCTCTTTAAAAATTCAGCATTAAGCCTTTTAATAATATTTTCTCTCATAATTGTCTTCTAGTTCCCTAAACTAATTATAAATGACAAACTAGTCTTGCACATAGTTTCTAGGCACCACATTTGGTCCAGATTGTAGTTTCTAGGTGCCACATTTGGTCCAGGTTGCTACTCTCTCTTGTGTCATATTCCATCCGCATTCCATAGTCCCATAATGTCTTCATCTACCTTATTAATACATGAAATCATGCTAATCACATTGGTTAGCTCAATTACATAGAAGTAGAGTAAAAACATAAGAAACTAGGCACTTTGTTCTCTAAACATAGCTAAAATATGGATAAATTATGGTGGTTAGGCATATAATACACCCAAGATCAACCTTAGGGGTGTTCATGGATACCACATCAATACTTAGGAGTGAACAGAGGTACTCATATTTGACCTTTGAATAGATTTTTGTGTAACTTGCAAAACTTTTAGATTATAAGATAGGTCTATAACCATCTATGTTATCCCAAATCTAAGGCTCTAATAGTGGTATCAACCTCAAATTAGGTACTATCTACCAGAAAAGAAATAAAAAATATGTTTATGGAAATCATGATAGACTAATTAGCTTGTGGAATGTAAGGCCCTATTTTATCAGGTGTAACAGATCCAAAGCAGGAAGATCTAACAAGATACAAGAAGACAAAACAATATTTGGAAGAATCAGCATTGTTAAAAAGAAACATCATAAGAATATTTAATCTAGTTCAAATTTTACCTTAATTTAACTACGGAGATGAGGCTAGATCCCCTGGTAAAGAAGAGCTCAGATAATTTGAGCTTTGTAAAATAAACAGTTGTCCTTCTTTTTAAGGATATCCCAACTTGGAATAAAATAGAAGTAAAGAATTACCGGAGAATAACTTTGGAGCTCAGCTTTTAGTTGGTGTTTGGATTCAAGCTTGTCATAGGGATTAAAATGGTCGCAGTGATGAAGATGAAGTTATTTCTACATCATCACTTCAATTTTCACTTTTTTCTATTTTTTACATTTTAGTTCTATTTTTCTTATGATTTTGTTGTCTTTTGGATCAGATAGGCTTTTTGGGCTAATTGATCATTGTAAATAGCCTTTAATTTTTAATAAAATATGGCCCATTAGGATCCTTTGAAACAAAACAAATAACTACATCTAAGTATGGCTTATTAGTGTATATTGTTTGGTGTGTTCAATTCAATTAACCTATCTTATCATATGATTTTGATCTACCATATGGTTAAGTTAGGAATATTTTGGTATTAGAACATTCTCTCGGCTTATTGGTGGAATAAGGTTGGCAGACACTTGTGTCTGAAGTTTTGTTACCTGATGGAATATGTCCCTTGCATTGTAATGACCCTCTTCATCATTACGTATGAGTCCTATATTTAAAATCTTATTTCTAAAGTCTTCCCAATTTAGAAGTTACTAATTTAAGCTAGGCTAATTTTAACTAATTTTAGAGCAAAGTGTGGCCTAGGGAAATATGAAAATGATTTTGGACCAGGGTAGTGGTGTATGTCTTTATTTCTAGTTGGCTAAGATGATAAGAACCTCATATAAATTTATGAAATCAAATTTAAGTAGGTAGAACTCTCAAAATTGGTCTTAGCATAAAGGGAACTATTTAAAATGTTCTAGGTTTAAGGTGTGTTACAAAAAGTGGAATTTCTGGAGAAAATGGGCATTTTGTAATGGCAACACTACTATAGAAGTTGGCACACTAGAGTAATTCCCACTATAGAGGTGGTCAACGACTACTACAGCGGTCGGTATCGTTATAGCGGCACTGCTATTGCAGTCATGTATCGCTATAGCGATGAAAACTAAAGATTTACTAAGAAATTTCCCCCAATAGTTTATTTTTTAAAAACTTATTCTCGGCAAAGAAAGTGAAATTTAGGGTGAAACACACCAAAATTTCTTCGTTTCAGTTTGTTAAGGTAAGAAACTCATCCCTCGTTTACTCGGATTTAATTATTAAGCCTTAGAATTATTGATTTACAAAGTTGGGGGAGGGTTTTAGGGTGGATTTTGGTTAAATTTTTGTGCAAGAGGGATATTAATTAATATAATAATGGTTTTAATTATTAATATTTAATTTACCTTTGCATTTTATTAATTAATTAATTTATTCATGAATTAGTAATTTTAGGTGAATTATGGTGGAAAAGCCCTGGAACGGGATGGTAATGATCATGAATTTGACCTTTAGAGTTGAACGTGAGTTATAAATCCTAAAATATTAGGTTATATTTTTAATTGTGTATTTATATGCATATTCTATACCACAAGCAAGCAAAAATTGCATGGAAGAGAAAAGCTCAAGCATAGAGGAGTTGTGCAAGCTTAGTTCAAGGTAAGTTATGGTATCGTAGTTTAATCCTATTTGTGCTATATGTGCATGTTAACTACCTTGTAGTATGGATTGTTAGTACATCTTGTTTGGTGTCATCTTTGCAAATGATTTTAAGTTGTTAGATGATTTTGACCTACCTGATATGTTGAATATGGAATATTTTGTATTTAGAATATTCTCACGGGATTTTGGTCGAATAAGGTTGGCAGACACTTGTGTCTAGTGTTTTAGTACATGGACAGTAATTGTCCCCTCCATGAGTGAACTACGAAAATATATTTTTTTATATTTAATAAATTGTCTTGACTTTTTTTTGGCTAGACTTGACTAAACTTGACTTGGTGATAATACGTTCACTTGCGGTATGGTTCCTAATTGTCCATTATTGCTTTTTATTCTAAGTGTATATTTGTTAAGCATGGATTAAATTTTGTACTATAACTCAGTTATATGTTCATATTCTCATCTTGTGTTGGCCAAATGACCCTACAGTACACTATTGTTCTTGTGTGCTAATATTACACCTTCATTTACTTCTATGAGTGCAGCGCACATTCTAGCTGCTCTTGTGAGACCTCACTTGTGATTCTAGTGGTTGACTCTATATTTCAAGGTGAGCATCATATCTGGAAATGATGGAATGTTTCCTTATTGGCATAATTCTCTAGTTATGAACTTATGTTTTATTTTAGTTTTGGGGTGCATCCCACTTTTGACATTCTTAGATGTTTTGGTACAGACAAATTTTGAGTCCTAGGGATGGTTTTTGCATAAGTACTTTTTTGCCTTCAGTTGTACCTACGATTTGGTTTTTGATTGTATGGTATATTGATGAATTAGATTTGCTTATTTCTTCTAAGTGTGGATTATGGGATTGTCGTTCGGGATAGTTGGTTCTCCCAATGGATGAGTAGAATGGGTTCCACTCACGATGGGTTTGGTTTTTGATAAAGTTGATATTTGAGCACCTGGGTTCATTGATCTCGTCATACCAAAAAGGGTCTAGTAGAGTCCCATGGAATGGTACAAAGATAGTCTGTACTTTTTCTTTTGGAGCTATAGGACATCAAGATATCCATAATTTTGTTTTCTTTGGTTCTATAACTTGTTTCCAATTGGTATGTGGTGATCCAAATTAGTATCGAATCTTCTTTATTCTTTAGTTCGCAGATGGTGAATACTAGGTCCAATGGAACTCGACCATCATCTCCTGTATCGGTCGCTCCGGCTGTGGAGCCAGTCAAAAAGTTAAAAGGATGAATGAGGGGAAGAGGTTGGGGATGGAGAGGATGAGCCACACCCACCAGGACTGAATCTCAATCAATGGCTAGCTAGAATACTGAGAGATCAGCATCACCTCCCCCACCTCAGGATCATTTGGAGGAGATGGAAGCAATAGAGAAACAGGATGTTGTAACACCCTCAAAATTTTGGGTATTTTATTTTTGTCTTTCCTGCGCTCGAAATATCAATTTTTAACACAAATCATGTTCGAGGATGCTAAAAGGATAACCCAAAAGATTTTTTGAATTTTTGGATGAGGTTTGGGGAAGTTTTGGGTCATAGAGGTAGTAAGACCCCTATGTCACGAAGGCTAGTCACTACAATGGCCTCCATGTCATGGAGGATAGTTCTTCCCAATAAGGTTCACGGCATGGAGGCTAGCCTCCGTAATGAGGTTCGTGCCATGAACCTGTGTTATTTTTTAGTTGCCTTGTTACTTTTTAAAATGGGATGAGGCGTAGTAAGGTCCTTTCACTCATACACTACTTTTAAACATCACAATTTTCTACTTCCATCAGTTTTTATCTTACGAAGTTCATTCATATTACTCTCAACTACTCTCTCTCAAATCCATTTCAAGTCAGGACTAGGGCTCAAAGAGGTGATCATCTAAGGTCCAAAGAGTGTTGCTTTCTTCCAATTCTCTTGTGTTTAAGGCATGTACCTCTTTCCCCTGAACTTGTATTTTTTAATGACACCAATTAGTCATTAATTCATGGTTTTGATGTGGGTATTGATATAGTTGAGGGATTTTTACATGGTTGGTTAATTAATTGATTTTCCAAGGTTATTTATGCAACATTCATGTTTTACTTATATTTTGAACATTGTGGGATGCATGGGAAGGGTAAATGGATTTTGAGGTACTACGGTTTCCCCCAAATTACTTGGTTATGATTTTGGAATATTATGTACCCTCAACTTGTTTGTGAAATTATCAACGAATATGATTTGTCACTTGGTTTGACTTATCCACCTATGTAATTGCATGATTTTAAATTGTTAAACAACGAACATAAATATTAAAGGCCTCATTGACTATGTTTTGATTTAATAAATAGAAATGGGGTTGAGGAATTCCTCCAAAATAATATGATTGTTATGAAATAGAGATAAGTTTACAAGCATAAGGGTATGACAATGCCCATGAGTGCTTTAATGGTTTGTTCATTGAATAATAAATATGTTATATTAATCTTGTCTTAAATTGGGCTGAAAGAGGGTTATTTAGCTAAGCCATAAAGATGTGGGTCTGGGATGACTGTATTGGAAACTCGTGTTTGCTGACATGAGGTTTGGTCTTGATGACTTGTGTGCATGGTTCACACTATTGATTTATATTTGTATCTTGGATTGATGTGGGTTCAGGGCATTCTCTGGTCTTCCTCAATACCTCTGATTCATGTGGCTAGCACGCACCGAGGCCCTTTTAGCAAGGGGAGCTGAACCCATATAGCTTGTGGGTATCAGTTTATGACGGTTGAGCTACATAGTCCTGGTTACAGTTTTGAAATTCCTTATAAGACTTGTTCCCTACCCCGACATGTTATATATGTATTTGCATTTGGTGGTGTGCATAAGTCTTGACTGGTTTTGAATTATTATGCATGGCATTATTTGTTCTTTTATCCCTAAATTACATGCTAGTGATCCAACTACTAACCATCTTCAGATGTTGTATCCCTATGCAATGTAAGAACTGTCCATACTTTTACCCCTCCTTCACAATGATCTGGTGTTCGTTGTTAGTTCGGGAGTTGACTTGAAGTGGTGAGCTTCCATCCTTCGGAAGACTTCATTTCACGTTTGGTTTCTTATGCCATAGACTTTATTTTATATTTTCTTTAGGCTATGGTAGGGGGCGTGTCCCGACACTTTATTGGTACTCGATTTTGTTAGAGGTTTTGTAGATACTGTGGACATGGGTATTGTGTATAGTTTCAGATTTTGATTTTATATAGTATTTTGATTTGTTCTTTTATACCTTGCTCTATATTGGTGTCCATACGCTGCTAGGTGTTCTTAATTATATTGGAATAGGCTTAGGGGTGATCTCCAGTCCTCGGTGGACTTGAGATGCCCATCGGAACCATGCTCTAATTTTAGTCATGACAGGTGTGGAGCCCAAGGTAGCGACTCAAGCTAGGGTTACAGGACTACCCCCTATATCTGTTGAGGCTGTTAAACAAGTGTTAAATTTTCTGAGTGGGGTGTCTAGGAGTGGAGCCACCCCCATGGTACCAATTTATCAGGCTCCAGTTGTTCATCCTACTATCGCCATGGCTCCTAGAATGGATGAATATTTAGGGGTTGATGTTTTTCGTCGTCTAGTGTTGGATTTGGTGATGACTGGTATAGAACATGAACCACTAACAAAAATTCTAAAGATAAAGCCTCCAATATTCTAGCGTGCTGAGCTGAGGATGCCTTTGAGTTTATTATTTATTGTTATGAGAGGTTACATAAGATGGGGATTTTGAAGCAACATGGAGTTGAGTTTTTGACTTTTCTTTTAGTGAAGTATGCTATGCAATGGTGGAGAACATATATTGAATATCGACCACCAATTTTGCCTCCACTAACTTGGAAACAATTCAAAGTTTTGTTCTTGGTAAAATATGTGACACAGGCCATCTGTGACTGCGAGAACGATGAGTTTTTGGTATTAGAGTAGGGTGACATGTCGATTGCGTCCTATAAGGCCAAGCTCCATGCCTTGTCTTGCTATGCAACACAGTTGTTGAGTTTTGAGGAGGAGAGGATTTTCCTATACGTTAAAGGTTTGAATTTGACCTTCAAGTATTTTTTGTGCATATGACTTCAGCTGGAAAAAGGTTCAATGAAGTTTATGACTATGTGAAGAAGTTAGAAGGGGTTATGTCACGACTTGATTTACGAGTCATGATGGAAAAGTTAGAAGGGGTTATGTCATGACCCGATTTATGAGTCATGATGGCGCCTTCTTTATCCTGCCAGTAGCTAAGCCGAACCATACGCCAGAGCTATAAGTAATGGGCTAACTTGGTGGAAATGGCCTAACAGCCAAAAATCAACAATGAAATACGTAAATTAGCAATAAAATTGTCTAATAGATAGATAAAAGGGAAACAACCATCCCAAGATTCAATTATTTCGGTACAACAGCTACTATAAATGAACTATAAGTACTGAATAGTCAAATATTATTTGTCTCAAGAATGAAAGACTAGACATAGATAAATAGAAGGAAAATGAAGGAAACTCTTACTCCAAGAGCTCAGCAAGTCTCTGAAAATCAACCCCGTAAGAGCGTCACGTCAACAGCGCCAACTAGTACATAGATCTGCACCAAAAAGGTACAAAAGTGTAGTATGAGTACCAAAATCATGGGTATTCAATAGGCATCATCAGTTGACTGAGCTAAATCATGATATAAGTATGATAAGATACAAGATAAAATAAGCTAATTTAACATAAAAGGGACAAACCTAGAAATAAACTCCAACACTTCTGTACATTGGTAAATAAATAAATAAATATGAAAAGTAACGTAAATATAATGCAATTATAACTACTAAATTAGCTCCTACAAGCCAATAAGTGTAGAAAAGCAAACAATCCAAAGCAAGCTCCTATAAAACTGGAGGGTACAATCAAATAGAAATAAACAACTGAAGATTCATAACTCTACGGAATATCAACTATAATTATCAAGCTATCCATACCGAATCATATCATTCCCCACTCCCAATGCCAGACTCAAACTGGAACTTATATCATCATCCTTATTAGTATCAACATTACAACATGATTTTTCGGACTTGAACCGAAACTCACAGCATCAATATCATCATCAATTAGCGAACTTGAACTAGAACTCATATTATCAATATAATTATTAATTGTCGGACTTTAATTGGAACTCATATAAACAGATCATAACCATATGCCATACCAATAAACCATATAAGTAAATTGTACCAAGAAACCACTGGATTTTACCCAGAATTAGCATCACCTCCCAATACTAAACTAGCATACTCATGAAGTATTAAATCTCCTCAGAGTTCCAAAAGAATCACTAATAAGGGTACAATATGCATAAATAAGTCTACAAAAGCTAACATAAGTCTTGGCCTAAGGTAGGCCGGAGGGGACCCACTTCTAATCTCCAAAATCCATTTTTAGTCAAATTCTACACTGGGCTAGGATAGGTTAGCTAAATTCATTTCTAGATGATAAATAAGCCCTAATTATCCCTAAGATAGCAATTTATCCTAAAACATGAGCAACAAAGTCAATTATACCAAAATTACGGTTTCAAGATAGCTTAGACAGTCCAAATAACCCAAATATTTTCAATCATACCTCCAATACCAAAATCTCATCCCATATTTAGCATAATATCATAACCATACTACAAAATAGCTCAATCTATGAAGAGGGTAACCCTAGCCTACCTAGACGCCAAAGAATCTACGAAAAGAATCTACGAAACCATCAATTTCCCTTTTTGAGAAGCTTCCGCAAGGTGCCATGCTATCAAATCACAATCTAATCATCAAAATAAGAACAATATACCCATATTTCATTATTGTGCTTCAGGACCAAATCATACAAAAACACTATGTAGGGCCCATTTATAGAATCGCAATTTCAAAACCAATACAACGTCCCTCTATGCTCAAGGAACCTTTACCCTCAAATATGAGTGAATTTCGAGCTCTAATGGTGCTACAATCAAGCCACCAAGCTTTTAGGGTTTATAGCAATTAACCATGAAAATAATGGAAGCTTATCACAAATTCAAAGAAGAATCGCGCAAATTAACTTCACCCAACCTCCAAAATCACCCACAAATAATTCTCCTAAGTTTTCCTACTTTTAGGGTTCAATATTTTAGAGAATGGATGATAAATGGGGAAAATCAAGCTAAGTGGGGTATTCATACCCTTCCCAGATATTTGGGTACCGCTTAAACGAACACTTAAGCGACCTAGTGTCGCTTTAGTAGCACTTCACAATTGCAAAGGTACCTCCTAAGTGGTACATTTTTGCTAAAGTAGTCATTTACCACTTTAGCAACAACTACTTAAGCGGTAAGGGCGCTGCTTAAATGATGTCATGTTGGACTAGCCAGACCGCTTTAGCAGTCGGCGGGTGCTTTAGTGGCCCTCTGCTTAAGTAACCCAATTGGTCGCTTAAGCAGTGTACTAGCTAAAGCTGAATAATTAATTCAAATATCCACTGATACCTCGAGATTTATCTGGAATCTTATATACACAAGAAAACTATGCTACCCTATCAAATTCGACATTTCGAACCCAATGGCATAGTCAAAATTTCTATCTGAGGTTGTTTCAATGAAAAGTGGGTTCCACACCCACTTATCATTTTTCTTAACTTCTGATCAATAGCTGCAATGAGTCTGAGAGCCTCAGGACCCAAACCAAGGGTGCACCTAGCCTAAAATCAACATTTTAGAGCTAGTGGAATAGTCAAGATTGGCATAAAATATCATTTGACTTATTTTTCTGCTTAGCCAATTTGAATCAGCGAAGACTTTAAAATAGGAAATTGGCTATAAAAAATAAACAAACTACTCGGTAACCAAACTGTAGATTTAAGCAAGTCATAAATGACTTGGAACAGCTATAGGAAAGCTCTAAACGACAAAAATAAGTAGAAATATAGAAAATGGACTGGAGGGTCATTACAATATGCACTACTAAAAGAACTTTCATCTGCAAAAGTAAAGGTTGGGATGTACCTGAAGGCTCAAACAGGTAAGAATATTGGGTCTCATCTCGCTCCAATCTTCCAAGTTGTTTCTTCTACTGGGCAGTGCTTTCACTGAACTTTAACTACTGGAATCTCTCTAGTGCGAAACCTCCTGACACCACTAGCCAATATAAGCACAGGATCTTCTACAAAGGTCAACCACTCATCCAACTAAATTGAGTCCCATCTAAGAACATGAGAAGGGTCAGGAATGCATCGCCGCAATATAAAAACACAGAAATTTGGATGGACAAAAACAAAATCTAAGGATAAGACTAACTCAAGCCACCTCACCAAATGTGGAAAGAATATCAAATGGTCTAATATATCTAGGGATGAGCTTTTCTTTCCTCCCGAACCTCATCACACCCTTTATGGACGATACTCAGAGGAATACCCAATCACCAACTCCAAATCTCATGGCATAGAGTTATGATTTGCATAAGAGTGCTAACTACTCTGAGTTGATCTCAACCTATCTTAAATCACCCTGACTCTATCTAATGAATCTTGAATTAAGTCGGTTCCACAAGGCTTAATCTCAGAAGTCTCAAACCATCTAATCAGGGAAAGATATTGCCTACCATATAAAGCCTCAAAAGGTGTCATCTAATTAATCAAATGAAAGCTATTATTATAAGTGAACTCTACTAAATCTAAGTGTTGCTCCCAGTGACCTCCAAAATCCATAACAAAAGCTTGAAGCATATCCTCAAGAACCTAAACAGTCTGATTTAATTACCTATCAGTCCAAGAGTGAAAGGTTGTAATAACCTGAGTTCCTAACTCATTCTGAAAGGATTTATGTAATACCCCAAACTTTCTTTAAGTCATATCTAGTCTCTAGAAGAGTTAGTGATTACTTCCTAAATGATTAAGTGAGAAATTGAATTATCTTTCCAACAATACCAATTTCATCTAAATCCAGTATCAGAGTAAAAAGTTATGGACATTTTATAGAGTACTATCGGAACTGCCCAGAAGTGATGGTCAAGCCGACGAACCGTCGAGCTAGTGACGGACCATCGCCCAAGCCATCACGACTAAGGCAATAAACTCGACTTCTGGTCAAGTGTGATGGCCAGGACTAACAGACCATCGAGCTAGCAACGTACCATTGCCTAAACTGTCGCAGACGAGGTAGAAAGTTTAGGTTCTGGCTAAGTGCGATAGTAAGGACCAACAGACCATCGAGCCAGCGATGGATCATCGACCAAACCATCGCCATTTCCAATCAGTGATTTTAAGCCATTTTTAAAAGTTTATTTGTATTTTTTCCACCCGTTTTAACCCCTAATTATACCAAACTAGAGCTCATAACTTCATTATTTATCTATAATACCAAATTAGGGTTTCTCTCAAAGATCAATCCCCAGGAACAAAAAACCCTACGTGTTTAATTCCAAGTTAAGAATTCAAGATTTCTTCCTCCAATTTTCCAGAAATAATCGAACCAAGTATGTCAAGTGTTGATTCATGGGTTCCTTTCACCCATGAAGCTCAAGAAACCCAATTTGAAATATAAACTTTGGATTCCATGGTATGAATTGAATTATATCCATGTTTATGTTGTTGTTTGATTTCCAAGTTAAAGTCTTTGATAACTATCATGAAAATATGTTAGTATGTGCTTGAAATTCTTGCATTGGAAATGTAAAATGTTGCCATGAATTATTATTTTAATATTCATGCCTAAGCCTAAAGATATGCATGCAAGGTGTTTGATAAAATGCCTAAGAGAATAGGAATTATGCCTTATGACTCATTTGTGACCAAAATTGATGAATCCATGTTTCTCCCTTATGTTTGATATGACTTCCACATTATTTTTATGCTTTGTAATGGATTGATGTACTGCTCATAAGATTAGGCTTATGAAATTATGATATGTTTACATGTATTCCTATTCATGTGTAAGCTTATAGCATGCGAATACTTTATGAAAATTCTCAATGATTGTACTATGAATTGTTGACTATGGTTATGTGTCAAAAAGTGTTATCTCTTGTCAGTTTCATGCTATCGAGTCCTGGGGCTACTTGTACCTGATAATTTAGTCATGTACCTAGAGCCAGTGTCATGTTTTCTAGATACTCTCAGTCAAACCATGATTTATAGAACTCAGTCAGTCATGTAACTCAGGAAAACTTAGTAAACTCAATAATCTCAAAAATTCAATAATCTCAGTAGGGTTCCGTCTGTCAACGAAACTCAATGAATGTAGTCCAGTTCAATTCAGTTAATCATGTTCAGTGTCTATTTAGATGGCAGTAGGATTCAGCACCGAGTGAGCCCAAGGATGGGAACTCACCTGTTATTAGAGAGTGTGATTCTTAGAAGCAATCCTTGTGCTCTAGAACTACGTAGCCAGTGTAGGTTGAGAAATCAAACCTGCTAGTTGAGGGTAGATAAGGTGGCTTAACCTGTTATATGAGGGTCCCACCATTCTCCTTAGAGTACCTGTTAGATAAGGGATTACTCACAGGTTGTCCTTACCAGCGGTGCGGTATTGACACCCTTCTAATTGGGATTATAGATTGGACCCCAACTCAATCATATTATCTTATTTGGGGCATGTTGGTTAGATGACTACTTCCCATAGTTATAGTCTCAGTCTCGGTAATAAAACTCAGATAATTTTACAGAATTCAAGACGGTCAGATACAGTCACCCAGTTCAGTACAGAACTCAGTTAGTTCCATCAGAAATAGGTCTGTCAAACAAAGTCATTCAAATAGTAGTATATTAGTTATACGAAACTTATGTTATCAATATTCAGATTTAGTGATGTCATGATCTCTATTATAGTTCACGTATTCATGCGTGTATTCTCACATTCATATTATTCAGTCAGTTAGTATTGTTCATGGATACAAACCCCTTGTATTCAGCCTACCTCACTTGCATACCAGTATATTCAATCGTACTAATGCATTTCTGCTATGGTGTTTCATACCATAGGTTCAAAAGTACTAGCTCCAGAGCATCCTTAGTAGATCAGACATTCAGCCGCCAGACTAGCAGCGAGTCCTCATCATTTGAGGATAGCATGATTATTTTATTACTTTATTATTTTAGTAGTCTAGAGTTAGTTGGGGACATATCCTATCAACTCTACAGTTTTAGATAGTTTAGAGACTTCTACACTATAGCATGTTTAGACAGTTATTTTAGCTTAGTTTTGGTATTGATATACCATATTTCCAGATATTATGTTTTATTAGATATTTGAACCTTATGGCCTTTTAGCCTTTTTCCGCGTTTATACAGTATGTTATGCAGTGCTTAGTTACAGTATCAGTCATGGGTTAGCTTGTGGTTCTTTGGGGTCATGAGCACCATGTGGTATTCTAGGTACTAGATTCGAGGCGTTACAATCTATAAAAGCTATAAGTGAACACTGAACCCTGGTCTAAAATGATAAATATAAGCATACTATGCAAATAGACTGTCTCAATAACATAAGTACGAGCTAACGTCCGGTGCCAGAGGACATCTTAATAGAAATAAAATGTGTTGACTTGCTCAATATATCCACAATGACCCAAATAATATCAGAACCATGAGAAGTATAGGGAAAACCACTAACAAAGTCTATCGTAATACGTTCCCATTCCCATACGAGAATGGCAACCTCTAAATCAAACCACCAGGTCTCTGATTCTTGGCCTTCAACTGCTGACAACCTAGGAAATGAGCTACAAAGTCTACCATATCACTCTTCATACCACCCCACCAATAATATTGCCTCAAATTTTTATACATCTTGGTTGTACCTAGGTGAATAGAATATCTAGATCTATGAGCCTCACACCAAATCGACTGAATTAAGTCATCATCCATGAAACACAAATGCAGCTATCAAATGTCAAAACACCCTCAGAATCTATGGCAGCTCTCTTGGAATCATTACTCAACACCTAATCACGAATAATGCAAAGTCCCTTATCGTTAAACTATAATGCAAAATCTTTTTAAATAGTAAAGACCTTTCCTCAATACAAGCAATAATAACCCTAGGGTCTGAAATATAAAGTTACACCATCAAGTTGGCTAAGGAATGAATGTCCCATGCCAACAGCCTCAGATAAACTAAAATATAAGCCAAGGAACCCATACACCACCTTTTGACTCAAGGCATCCGCTACCATATTTGCCTTTCCCAGATGATACAAGATAGAGATATCATAATCCTTAAGAAACTCCATCCATCTACACTGCTTATAATTAAGCTCTCTTTGGGTTATAAGATGCTAAAGACTATGATGATCTATGAAAAGCTCAAAATGCACACCAAACAGATGAAGTCTCTAAATCTTAGGCGCAAAAACTACCACCACCAACTCTAAATCATGAGTGAGGTAATTGTGCATGTACACCTACAGCTGCCTCGATGCATAAGTAATAAATCGACCCTATTGAATTAATACACAACCAAAACCAATACTAGAAGCATTATAATACACAGTGAATCTCTTTCTCTCAATAGGAAAAGCCAAAATATAGATTGAAGTAAGAAATACCTTGAACTTTTTAAAGCTCGAGTCACACTCCTTATTCCATCAAGAAGAAACCTCCTTTCAAAATCTAATCATCGATGTTGTAATGGTAGTAAAACTCTTAATGAACCATCTATAGTAATAGGCCAAAAAATGAAGCTATGAACCTCTGACGAAGATGTAGGACTGGCCCAATCACGAATAGCCTCAATATTTGTTGGGTCTACCATAATCTCATCCTTAGACACCATATGTCCAAGGAATATCACTGAATCAAAACCAACACTTGCACTTAGAGAATTTGGCAAAAAGCATATGATCTCTCAAAGTCTGGAGCAAAATCCTCAAATACTGCACATGTTCCTCTCTACTTCTTAAATGAATAAGGATGCCATCAATGAATAAGATCACAAAAGAATACAAATAAGGCCTGAACACATGGTTCGGCAAATCCATAAATGTGGTTGGGGTGTTGGTCAACCTAAAGTACATTACTATGAACTCATAATGACCATAATGGGTCATAAAGGCTATCTTTGGGATATCCTTAGCTCGTATCCTTAATTGATGGTAATCGGACCTCAAATAAATATTAGAGGACACTATTTCTCCCTGAAGCTCATCAAACAAATAATCAATGTAAGGCATAGGATACAAGTTCTTCATCGTTACCTTATTAAGTTGTCTATAACCAATACACATATGCATGGAACCATATTTCTTCTTCACAAACAACATAGGAGAACCCCAAGAAGACATACTCAGTCTAATAAAACCCTTACCAAGATGATCTTAAATTTAAGAATTCAGCTTCTTAAGCTTGATAGGATCTATATAGTAAGGTGCCATAGAAATAGGTTGGGTGCCTGGCTCAAAATTAATAACAAACTATAAATCACTCTCAAAAGAAAGACCAGGTAAATTGGTTGGGAAAACATTAGGAAACTTATGGACTAGAGAAAAAGAGTAAGTGATAGACTTTTCATACTAATATCATAAATATAAATGAATAAGAGTCGCTACCCCTCGAAATCAGCCTCTTTTCCTAATTATAAGAAATAATCCCAGTCAGCTTATGACTAACCATTCCCTGCCACATGATTAGGGGTATGCTGTACATGGCAAAGGTAATGGTCTTAGCAAAATAATCTAAGACCATATGATAGTGGGATAACTAGTCCATGCTCAGAACCACATCAAAATTCAATATATCGCATACAATAAGTTCATCCTGAGTATTAAACTCTTGAACAGTCACCACATATAATCTAAAAACCTAATTCAATACTAAAGAATCACCCATGAGAGTAGATACATAGATACTAAATCCCAAGATAATTCCAACCATGAGGTATAATAAGTAGACACATAAGAATAAGTGCATCCTAGATCAAATAAAGCAAAATCTAATTAACAGCATGCCAAGATTTTTCCTATGATAACAGTATCTAAAGACCCAACTTCGGATCTAGCAAGTACTATATACAACTGACCACATTCGCCACCTGGATGGGATCCTGATTGATCTCCTTTCTTTACTGCCTAAGAACCTCCTCGAGCACCATGGGAATTATACCTATGATCATATATGAAATACCCTAGGTTTTGTTCCTTAGAAATTTTTTTGAGTTTGAGCCTTATGCATATCATACGACTTGAGGGCACTTGTCATATGATGTGGGTACAATTTAGGTGTTTTGGTCATATATTACTCAGTATGGTTTTGGTGGGTTTCTATCCAAGGTACAAATGGAAATTATAAGGGTCATATAGAAATGGTACAAATAGTATAGTCCAACTCGTATGTTGTCCAGTGTCCAACCTCTTTGGTTCTATCTTGGATACGATTTGGTATTTGTCGTATGGTGATGGTATGATTTGGTCAAGAGGAGTCATATGGTGGAAAGTGTAAGATGTAAAACATTTTGTCTAGGGTACGAGTGATGGGTACCACTCGTATGTTGTGGGTAGGTTTGGGTGGCATGGTCATACCCTCCTACAGTGATTTTTACAGTTTAAGTTAGGGGTATTCTAGACATTTTTCCTCTTAAAATCTTTTGACTCCATGACTTAAAACACTATTTGGGATTCACTTACCCTATTATGCTCAATCAAAAGCACTTTAAATGCTCTCAAATCTCTCTCAAGGCTCTAGGTTCAAGAAAGGCTAGGGTTTTCTTCAAGGTGGTCAATTGGGGCTTTCAAGGGTGGTTTCTCTCCATCTTATTTGGTATCAATGGAATGTCACTCCTCCCTCATTATTATTTCAACTAAATTCACATTTTAATAAATGGTTTCATGATTTAATTGTGGGTATTATTTATTTTTGAATTATATATTGGGGGTTTTGTTTGTTGATGGATGAATATTGTTTTCCCATATTTTATTTATGGTTTTTACATGTTATAATGGTGCTTTGAACATGTGGTGTCTTGGGAATGGTCAATTGGTGCTTGGTTTTAGTTTTGGAAACTCTATGCCCCCAATATGTTTGATAAAATGTCAATGAGAATGTTTTTGTCACATTATTTAACTTTTATTGAAACTATTGCATTGCATAATATGGTAATGGAACTTAAGTTGGTTTAAATGGTTTCAAATGATTTGGAAAGACCTTGTTGGACATGGTTTTAGTTTAATTTGAAATCATATAGGGTATATGGTAATCCCATAAGGTTGGGATAATGACATTGCTTACAAGCTAAAGTTGGTATGACAATACCACTACATAATACCTTGGTAATTAACTCTGGAATTGGTGGTTTGGTTATGTGATAAAGGATTTTAATTAGGCAATAATGGCAGGTGGTGATAGCTAACCATGAAGGTGTAAGTCCAGTGGAAAACTCATGTTTGGTGACATGAGGGTTGGTCAGGGTGACTATATACTTGTGGGGAACATGGGAATACCCTAATTTTACACTTGTGTATATGTATTATGGATAGTAAAGTGTACACGAGAATCCCCTACCTCTATGATATCTCCAGTTCATGTGGTTACACGCACTGGGCCCGTTCAGAGAGTAACACTGGACCCATATAGCTCGTGGATGGTTTTAGGACGATTAAGCTACACATCCCAGGTTACAGATTTAAAGGCATGCTAAACCTTGGTTTTTTTCTCGGCATGGATTATATATATGTATGGATGTGATTGCACATAGTTATTTACTTGGTTTCAAATGTTGGCATTATTTTATCTTTATCCCTGAGTACATTCTAGCATTCACCTACTAACCCTACTTCAAGCAGTGTAACTCGACGTGATGCAGGAACCGTCCATACTATTCCTCCAACTCTATGATTGGATTCGAGAACAGCTTAGTTTTGGTTTAAAGGGGTGATCTTCCATACTTAGAAAGGCTCTATTTTATGTCATGGTCTTCTCTACATATTTGTGTTATTTCTTAGACTTTGGTTTTGGCTTTTGTCGGGGGCATATCCTAATCGAATATTATTTTGATTTTGGTTAGAGGCTTTATGAGACTACTTTAGGTTGGCATGGGCGTTGTCGGTAGTGGTGTCAACCTTGGCATTGGTATTTGTATTGGGGCTAAAACTATTTAACTGTATTTGATTTATGATTGTTCAATTTTGTTATGTTATATAAAAATCAAAATTTATTCAACATATGGAGTAGGGTGATTATGGTTGGGTATTAGGGTGGTCTCTAATCTCGACTGGGATTGAGGGACCCAACATGACTAGGACCTAGTTTGGGTTGTGTCAGATTGGTATCAGAGTCCTAGGTTCATGGCCACTTGGGAGTCCCCAAAGTCATGTCAAGTAGAGTCTTTTTAAGGGTGTATAGCGGACCATACTCATAAGGGAGAGGCTATAAGGCATTTAAGAATATTTCTCTTTTCAGACAATGCCTCCTCGACGATCTGAAGCTCACAGAAACTTTTTTTTCCTAACGAGGGACAATGTTGGTAGGACATGCTCTACTCAAAGATCCATAGCTGGTCTAGGGGGAAATTTTGAATTATTCTAGAGTTCTACCAATTCCCTCTAGTCCATCTTAGACTCCTCAGGCTAAAGTGACAAATGCTGAGTTTTGCCAGTTCATTCACATGTTGGCAGAGTTGGTAGCTACTTAGTCTGAGTGTGGTATTCCTATTTTTCTATCTTCTGAGGCCAAAATTTTTTGATAGTTCATGTTCTAAATCCTCAAACCTTTATAGGTATTAAGGTGAAAAAGGATCCTCAGGGTTTATAGGATAAGATGGAAAAGATCTTTTGTGTTATGCATGCCATGAATATGGAGGGTATAGAGTTTGCAGCCTACCAGCTGAAGGATGTGGTATACCAGTGGCATAAGGAATGGGATCAGGCAAGGGGTGATAGTGATAAGTCAGCTCCATGGTAGGATTTCTCCAATGCTTTTTTGGAGCAATTCTTTCCTCGGGAGTTGAGAGAAACTAAGGCAAAAGAGTTTGTTAATCTGAAGTAAAGTAAGATGTCTGTGAGAGAGTATGCCTTGAAGTTTCTCCAATTGTCTTGGTATGCTCTTGATCTGGCTTCTATTATGAGGACTCAAATGAGAAAGTTTACTTTGGGATTATCTCATGAGTTAATCCTGGAGAGTAAGGCTGACTTGTTAATCAAGGATATGAATATCTCTAGGTTAGCTGTATACATACAACAAGTTTAAAAAGAGAAAAAAAAGAAAGATAAGTTGGGAGAAAAGTTAGAAAAGAAGTTTAGTTTCTCTAAGTAGGGTGGTGGCTAACAGAAGAGTGGCAGGAATGGTAGAAAGTGGCTCAAGAAGAAGTGGGGCAATTTTTGGTCCTAATCGAAGGCTAGTTCTCCCTAACCAAAGTAGTTGGGTGATAGGCACTTCTATGATGGCGACAACTTCAGGGCACATGGTGCTAAATCTTAGGCTAGTGAGGCCCAGTTAGCTCCATCATATCTTTTCTATAGGTTTTATGGTAAATTACATCAGGGTTACTGTGATAAGGAGAGGGGCAGGGGCTTCAACTGTGGTCATCCAGGGTATATGCTTAGAAACTCTCCTATTGGTAAGGTTGTTTTAGAGGTGAACAAGGTTCTAGTTACTTTATCATTAGCTTCGGCACCAAAGGATGTGCCATCTAGTTCCAATAATGGTCAAAACTATCTCTATTCTTTCATTACCCAATAAGAGTTTGAAGCATCGCCTGATATTATGACTGGTACGTTGAAACTCTTTTCTCAGAATGTGTATTGTTTACTTAATATAGGGTCATCTCTTTCTTATATGACCCCATTTATAGATGTGCATTTTGATTTTGGTTCGGAGTGTGTTTCAAACAATAGGTAACTCTGTGATTGCTAGAAGAGTCTATAGGGGGTGTGTGGTATCTGTTGGTAGTAAATAAACTCTGGTGGATCTATTTGAATTAGATATTATGGATTTTGATGTCATATTAGGGATGGATTGGTTGCACACATGCTATGCTTCTCTAAACTATCGAACCTGTAAGGTTATTTTCAAATTCCCTAATAAAATAATAATTAAGTGGTAGGGTGGGTCCCTAGATCCTAAGGGAAATTTCATATCATATATTAGAGCTCAGAGATTAATCTCTAAAAGGTGTCTCTATCATCTGGTCTGGGTTAAGGATTCTAACTTGGATGATCCTTTTTTGCATTCAACTTCGGTGGTAAATGAATTTCCTGAGGTCTTCCCTGATGACCTTCCTGGTGTTTCTCTGAATAGGGAGATTGAGTTTGATATTGATCTTGTTTTGAACACTCGTCCAATCTCTATTCTTTTATATAGAATGGCTCCTACTGAGTTGAAGGAGTTTAAGGAGCAATTAAAGGATCTTTTGGATAAGGGTTTCATTTGTCCTAATGTGTCCCCATGGGGTGCATCGATGTTATTCGTGCATAAGAAGGATGGCTCTCTTCGGATGTGCATTTATTACCGGCAGTTGAATAAGGTGAAAGTAAAGAATAAGTATCCTCTTCTAAGGATAGATGATTTGTTTGATCAGTTGTAGGGTGCTAAGTGTTTCTTAAAAATTAATCTTCGATCCGGGTATCATCATTTAAAAATTAGGGAGGTGGATGTCCCTAAGACTGCCTTCCATACCTGGTATAGGTATTTTGAATTTCTGGTTATGTCTTTTGGTTAGACTAATACCCTAGTGGCATTCATGGATTTAATGGATAGGGTCTTCTGTCAGTTTCTAGACTTGTTTGTCATTGTTTTCATAGATGACATTCTGGTGTACTCAAAGAGTGAGGCGGATCATGCGAATCACCTCAGCATTGTATTACAGATCTTGAAGAAGTTGTATTTGTATGCCAAGTTTTTGAAATGTGAATTCTGGTTAAAATATATCATTTTTTGGGTCATATCATTTCTAGTGAAGGGATCATGGTTGATTGCAGAAGGTTGCATTGGTGAAAAGTGTCCTAGACCTACGACTCCAACCGATATTCGGAGATTCTTTAGTTTAGTTGGTTATTAAAGGAGGTTTGTAGGAAGTTTTTTTACTATAGTTGCCCCGTTTACCAAATTGTCTTAGAAAAATATAAAGTTCTTATGGTTTGATACTTGTGAGAGAAGTTTTGAGAAGCTAAAGGATAAGCTAATATCAGCTCTAATTTTAACTTTTCCTGGAGGAATTGATGGGTTTGTGGTCAATTATAATGCATCCCATGTGGGACTTAATTGTATTCTGATGCAATATAGAAAGGTGACAGCTTATGCCTCTAGACAGTTGAAGGTGCATGAGCGAAATTATTCAACTCGTGATTTGAAATTGCTAGCTGTAGTATTTGCGTTAAAGATCTGGTGTCACTATTTATATGGAGTGCATATGGATATCTTTTCTGATTATAAGGGCCTAAAGTATGTATTTACTTAGAAAGAGATTAACCTCGGTCAAAAGAGATGGCTTAAGCTCCTCAAGGATTATGACATGAGTCTTCACTACCATGTAGGTAAAGCTAGTGTGGTTGCTGATACTCTTAGCAGGTTGTCCATGGGGATTCTAGCCCATGTGGATAAGAAGAAGCGGGAGTTGGTAAAGGACATTCACTATTTGGCTAACCTTGGTGTTCATCTCTTGAACTTCGAGGATGGTGGTGTGTTGATAGAAAGTGGCGTGGTCGTCTCTTAGTGCTAAAATCAAGGAGAAGCAGATGTTAGATCCTATCTTTATGAGGATCAAAAGTGATGTAGATGGGCAGATGATGATGATCTTTAAAATTAGTGGTGATGGTACTTTGCGGTACCAAGGGAGGTTATATGTTCCCCGTATTGATGGTTTATATGAGAGAATCTTGGCTGAGGTGAATGAGTCATACCATGTTGTCCATCTAGGTTCGATGAAAATGTATCATGACCTCTAGGAGATATACTGGTGGAATAATATTATAAGAGATGTGGCTAATTTTGTGGCCAAGTGCATAGTGTGCCAACAAGTAAAAGTTGAGCAGATAAGGCCCAGAGGATTGTATCAAGAGATTGAGTTGTCTAAATGGAAGTAGGAAGTAATCAATATGGATTTAGTTATCGGTCTTCCTCGATCTCGGAATTAATTTAATTCAGTTTGGGTTATCATGGATATGATGACAAAGTCGACTTGCTTTTCGCCAATGCAGACTAACTTCTTGGCTAAGGATTATGTGAGGCTGTATCTCCATGAGATTGTGAAGTTGCAAGGGGTATTTTTTTTCTATCATCTTAGATCATGGTACGCAGTTTACATATCACTTTTGGCGGTCGTTCCAGAAAGGGTTGGGGACTAAGGTAAGTTTGAGTATTTCTTTTCACCAGCAGTCGATGGGCAAGTAAAAAGGACTATTCAAGCATTATAGGATATGTTTGTGTGATGGATTATTGTAGCCATTGGGTTAAGTATTTGCCTCTTGTGGAGTTTTCCTATAATAATAGCTACCACTCAAGCATTGGGATGGCTCCATTTAAAGCGTTGTATGGTGAGAGGTGTATATCTCTTATTGGGTGGTTTGAGATTGGTGAGCCAGAGATGTTTAGCCTGGATTTGGTTCACCAAACCATGGAAAAGGTAAAG
>NC_061119.1:86656762-86735117 GCF_002878395.1 Capsicum annuum | reverse complement strand
GGAGTGATACAGCTAGTAAAGAATGGGAAGCTCAATCCCTAATATGTGGGTCCTTATGTGATTTTAAGGAGGATTGGAAATGTTGTCTATGAGCTAGAGTTGGTGCCTAGTTTAAGATTTATTCACCTGGTATTCCATGTCTCTATGTTGAGGAAGTGTATTGGTGAGCCATCGTGAATCATGCCTACCAAGGATATTGTTATTTTGGATTCTTTGTCATATGAGGAGGTCCCAATTGAGATCTTGGATCTTCAGGTTCGTCGGTTGCAGACCAAGGATGTATCTTCGGTTAACGTTCTATGATGGAACCACAAGGCTGAAGAGGCTACTTGGAAAGCTGAAGAGGACATGAAGTCTAACTATCCATTCTTGTTTTTTGCTCCTAAAGTTCTTGCAGAAGGTATGTGTTCTTCGTAATGTCTTTATTTTCAAACTTTGTTAAAGGAAAGATTAATTCCTTATATCTTTTAACTTAGCTAAAGGTTAGAATTGAGGTGTTGGGGTGGGAATCATGCTTGTAATACCTTGTTCCATCATTCGGGGACGAATGACCCAAGTGGGGGAGAATTAAAATACCCTAGCTTTTGGTCCTTAATAAAAATTTGAGTTTGATCCTTCTGTACATTGTACGACTTGAGAGTACTTTTCATATGATATGGGTATGGTTTACGGGCCTTGGTCGTATGTTACTCAGTGTGGTTTTAGTTGGTTTCTGTCCAAGGTACGAATGGAAATCATAAGGGTCGTATGGAGATGGTACGAGTGGTATAGTCCAACTCGTATGTTGTCCAGCGTCCAACCCCTTTAATTCTATCTTGGATACGGTTTGAGGGTACTTGTTATATAGTGATAGTACGATTTAGATAAGGGGAGTCATATGGTGAATAGTGTGTGATGCCAAATATTCTGTCTAAGGTACGAGTGGTGGGTACCACTCGTATATTGTGGGTACGATTTAGGTGGTGTGGTCGTACCCTCCTATGGTGATTTTTACAGTTTAAGTTTGGGGAATTTTGTACATATCCCCTCTTAACCTCTTTTGACCGCCTAACTTAAAACACAATTGGGGCTTCACTTGCCCTATTATTCTCATTCAAAAGCACTTTAAACACTCAAAAATCTCTCTCAAGGCTCTTGGCTCAAGAAAGGCTAGGGTTTTCTTCAAAGTGGTCAATTGGGGATTTCAAGGGTGGTTTCACTCCGTCCTCTTTGGTATCTAAGGCATGTTACCCCTCCCTCATTGTTAGTTCAACTAAATTCATTTTTTAATGAATGGTTTTCATGATTCAATTATAGGTATTGCTTGGTTTTGAATTATATGTTGGGGGTTTTGGTTGTTGATGGATAAATATTGTTTTCCCATATTTTATTTATGGTTTTCCATGTTATAATGGTTGTTTGAACATGTGTTGGCTTGGGAATGGTCAATTGTTACTTGGTTTTGGTTTTAGAAACTCTATGCCCCAAACATGTTTGATAAAATGTCAATGAGAATGTTTTTGTCACGTAGTTGGACTTTTATTAAAACTATTGCATGGCATAATATGGTAATGGAACTTAACTTGGTTTAAATGGTTTCAAATGATTTGGAAGGCCTTGGTGGACATGGTTTTCCTTTAATTAGAAATTATATGGGGTACATGGGAATCCCCTAAGGTTGAGCTAATGACATTGCTTGCAAGCTATAGTCGGTATTATGATACCACTACATAATGCCTTGGTAATTAACTCTGGAATTGGTGGTTTGGTTATGTGCTAAAGGCTTTTAATTGGGCAATAATTGCAGGTTGTGATAGCTAATCGTAAAGGTGTGAGTCTAATGGACGAACACTGGAAACTCATGTTTGGTGACATGAGGGTTGGTCATGGTGACCATATATTGTGGGGTACACGGGAATTCCCTAAGTTTATATTGTGTAAATGTATCATGGAGAGCAAAGGGTACACTAAAATCCCCTACCCCTATGATATCTCTGGTTTATGTGGCTACATGCATTGGGGACCGTTCAGGGGGTAATATTGGACCTATATAGACCGTGGGTGGTTTTATGATGGTTAAGCTACACAGCGCAGGTTAAAGATTTAAATGCATGCTAAATCTAGTTCCTTTTCTCAGCATGGATTATATATGTATGGATGTGATTGCACATGGTTATTTACTTGGTTTTAAATGTTGACATTATTTTATCCTTATTCCTCAGTACATGCTAGCATTCACCCGCTAACCCATCTTCGAGCGTTACTTCCCCATGCGATTACGGAACCAGCCATATTACTACTTATGCTCAATAATTGGATTTGGAGACAGCTTTGTGTTGGATTGAAGTGGTGAGCTTCCATACTATGGAAGGCTCCATTTCATGTCATTGTCTTCTCTACTTACTTTGTTTTTTATTAGACATTGGTTTTGGCTATGGTTAGGGGTATGTCCCAACCGGATATTGTTTTGATTTCAGTTAGAGGCTTTGTGAGACTACTTTAGGTTGGCATAGGCGGTGTTAGTATTGGTATCGGTCTTGGCATTGGTATTCGTGTTAGGGCTGACACTGTTTGACTGTATTCGATTTATGATTGTTTCATTTTGTTATGTTATATAAAAAATTGATATTTATTCAACATATGGTGCAGGGCGGTTATGGTTAGGTATTGGGGGTGGTCTCTTATCCCGATTAGGCTTGAGGCACCCGACACGACTAGGCTCTGGTTCAGGTCGTGTCAATGTATACCATCTCTAGTGGGGTGAAACTACCCAAATTAGTGGAATACTCTAAAGTAAAGGGACCATAACTCCGCGACTGGGAATTCTCTTGAGAAATGACCAAAAGCTCTAGAGCCATAATATGACCCAGGCGTAATACTGAAAATAGAAGATCCAGTTAACCCGAAATAACCACCATAACTAGAATAACCAAAAGACAAACCTCTCAAATAATAACTATTACCCTGTCTAGGATGATCACTAAAACTAGACTAGCTTCTATTGGTAGTTTAAAGTGTGGCCTGAACGGTCCTACTAGACTAACCTTGATGTTTATACGGCTGATGCGAAGGGAACCTACCCTGAGATCCACTGCCTTTGAACCTTGATCCACTACGACTCCCACTAAAACTATCCTGATATGATGGCCCCTTATTGTTGCCCCCTTGGGCCTCACTGGCATTTCCTCCGTAACCTGAGCATGATTAGAAACCTCAGCAAAAAATCTACCTACTGTAGCCAAACTCTGTGTAGACATGCAAATAGGAAGTCTCAATTCCTGAAAACGCAATGAACTCTCTCATACTCAGTAGTCAAAATAGAACAAGCATGCCTAGCCAACTCATAAAATTGAGCCGCATACTCCACAATAGTCATGAAGTGCTTATCCAATCTTAAAAACTGATCTTCAAATAATCCCCAAGGTTGTGAGGCATATACTTCTCGAAGAAGATCTTGAATAATTGAGTTGTGTCAATAGGGGGATCCAGCTGGCCTAGAATCAAGATGAACTCTCCACCAATGTCGAGTTGCCAAGTCCAACTGAAAGGTAGTGTAATCCATGCCATGAGTCTCAACTAGGACCAAATTATGCATCTTATCATTACAAGTAATCAAGAACTCATACGTATCCTCACCCGATGCACCAAAAAATTAGGCGGATACAATCTCAAGAACCTACCCAACACCTTCTACTCCTCGACAGACATAGCAAGATGGGCAACCACCGGTTAAGAAACTATCAACTAAGCAACCACCATCTAGGCAATCTCCAGTGCAGAGGGGACCTCAACTCTAGAAGCCTCAAATACTAGTTACACCCTTGCCTCAGCACCACTATGATCCGCATATTGTGCACCATCAGGTGGTGCACCACCAACCAATCTAAACAACTAAACCAAAGCATCCCTGAGCACTGAATATAAAATAAACCCCGGTGGAACTTGGGTTGGTCCCTAGCTCATTGCTGGCTGGGGAAAAAGAATATCTGGCTTGGGAGCTGGAATAAGGCCTGGTTAAGGTCCCCTATCCTAGACACTAGTTTGACATACATCCTTAGGTTGTCCATGACCTATAGGTCATCCATGAGTAGCAACAAGATCCCTAGGTTGTGTTTCAAGACCCTCATCTCGTGTAGCGTTAACATGTGTCTTAGCCATCTGTGAAATAGTGAAACCAAAGGAATGCTTTAGCGACCAACTCAGACTCCTAGCATGAAATTAGTGAAGTATGGGAAGAACTCCTAAAAATGTCTTGTAGCCTCTCGAAGATAAGAAATAAATGCCATCGTTCAGATATGTGGGACTCTACTATACACTTGCTTTTGTACCAATAATACCAGTGAACCTTAGCTCTAATACCAATTTGTCATGATCCAATTTACGAGTCATGATAGTACCTAGTTTATCCTACGATTAAGTAAGCCGAACTATAGTTGGGAGCTATAAGTAATGGGCTAACTTTGTGGAAAATGGCATAAAAGTAAGAAATCAACAACTAGATATATAAATTAGCAATAAATCAGTCATAACAGTCTAATAGATAGATAAAAAGGCAACAACCATCTCAAGACTCAATAATGTCGGTACAAGAGTTACTACAAATTAACTATAGGTACAGAATAGTCAAATACAATTTGTCTCAATAATGAAAGACTAGACATAGATAAATAGAAAGAAAGGGGAGAAACTTCAACTCCAAGAACTCACCCAATCTTCAAAATCAACCCTGCAAGAGTGTCCCATCAACGGCAGCAAATAGTACTCGAGTCTACACCAAAAAGGTACAAAAATGTAGCATGAGTGCCTAAACCACTGGTACTTAATAGGCATTATCGACTGACTTAGCCAAATCATAATATAAGTATGATAAGATATAAGATAAAATAAGCTAAGTTGAGGTAAAAGGGGCAAACCTGGAAATATGCTCCAACACTGTTATGCATAAGTAAATAAATAAATACGGAAAATTAGTGTAAGGATCATACAATTCTAACTATTAAAATGGCCCCCATACAAGTGTGAAAAAAGTGAATAACCCAATGCACGCCCCTATAATCCTGGAGGGTACAATCAAAGAGAAATAAATAATTAAAGATCCATAACTCTACCAAATATCAGCTATAACAATCAAACTATCCATACTGAATTATATCATTCCCTACTCCCAATGTCGGACTTAAACTGGAATACATATTATCATCATCATATCATTCTCATTAGTATAAACATTATAACATCATTTATTAGGCTTGAATCAGAACTCATTGTATCAATATCATCATCAATTTTTGTACTTGAACTAGAACTCATATCGTCAGCATCATCATTAATTGTAAGACTTGAACCGAAACTCATATAAACTGACCATAACCATATGCCATACCAATAAACCATATAAGTAAACCATAATAATAAACCACCAAATTTTCCCCAAAATTAACATCAACTCTCTATATCAAACTAGTATACTTATGAAGTATTCAGTCTTCTCAAAGTCGTAAAAAACACTAATAAGGATACAACATGCATAAATAAGTCTACAAAAGCTAATATAAGTCTTTGGCGTAAGGTAGGCGGAGGAGGCCTACTTCTAATCCTCGAAATCTATTTTTAAGAAAATTTTACCCTGAACTAGGCTAAGGTATCTAAATTAATTTCTAGATGTTAAATAATCCCTAATTAGCCCTAAGATAAAAACTTATCCTAAAACATGAGCAACTAAGTTAATTATGCCTAAATTATGATTTTAAGATAGCCTAAACAGTCCAACTAACCCAAATATTTCCAATCATACCTCAAACACCTAAATATTATCCCATATCTAGCATAATATCTTAACCATACTACGAAATAGCTCAATCTATGAAGAGGTTAAACCCGGCCTACCTGAACACCGAAGAAAAGCCTAAAGAATTCATTAAACCATTAATTTCTCCTTTTGAGAAGCATCTATAAGGTGCCACGATATCAAAATAACAATATTGTCATCAAAGAAAGAACAATGATATCCATATTACACTATTGTACTTTGGGCCAAATTATGTGAAAATCCCATGTGGGGCTATTTATGAAATTGCACTTTCGAAACCATCACAACGTCTCTCTATGATCAAAGAGCTTTTAATCTCAAAAATGGAAGAATTTTGAGCTCTAATAGTCCTATAATCAATCCACCAAGATTTTAGGGTTTTTAGCAAAAGATGGAGAAATTAACCATGAAAATAATGAAAGGTTACCATAAATTTAAAGTAGAAATGCGTGAATTAACTTCACCCAACCTCCAAAATAATCCACAAATGATTCTCCCAAGTTTTCAGACTTTTTAGGGTCAAATATTTTAGAGAATGGATGAAAAATAAGGAAAATTAGGCTAAGTGGGGTATTTATACCCCACCAAGGTATTTGTGTATCGCTTAAGTGGACACTGGGCCACTTAAGCGGACTCGCATATGTGACCTAGTGTCACTTTAGTGGTACTTCGAAATTGCACAAGTACCGCTTAAGTGGTTCTTTACTGACAGTGCTCAAGCGCACACTCAAGTGTATGTGGTCTTATCAAGTAGTAAATTGGCCTCAAGGAATCCCAAGTATCGATCTCTCAGGGACTTACGTTTGCCCCCTATCCAATTCTAGTTTAACCAATTAAGGAGAGGAGCAAATAGAGTTTTAAAGTTGTAAATTAAAACTAAACTAAACTAATGCAAAAAAAAGTAATGACTTAGGACAATCTATGGATAGTATCCCAAGGTTAAGGCTTACGAAAAATCATACTAAGTTATTGAACTTCGTTTGTTAAATCTCTTATCTTGGTTGTTGATTCGTAGGGTTTATCACATGATTATGATTTTCCAACCACTAATCCTTTACCTAAGTTGAACCTTACAACTACATCGTTGAGCAGGGATGTAATAGTTCACTTAAGTTCTTTACAAATATCATCCTACATATGAATCAAGTAAGTCATCTAAGTACATCCCTGTCCTAGATACTAATTCAAATTTCTTATTTTATAAATAAACAAGAACCAAACTTTGTTTATTCCTATATTCCATCTCCCTATTCCCTCTCCCGAGATTGCAAGGTTGAAAATTGATGTATTCTAAGGGTAGCTAATCCTTAAAATAGTTTAAACAAGAATAAACAAGCCACCAATAATGATAAGCAACTCAGCAAACTTAATTCAAAAGTAAAGTAATCATGAACGTGGCCTGAACCCCAAAAATGGAGTTTTAGCCTTTAATGGAAATATTCACCATTCAATCCCTTGGATTGATGATACAAACCATGAAAGAAACTAAATTAAAGATATATAATCCCTAAGAAGAAGTTGTGGTAGCCTCCTTAATCTTCCAAGACGTCTAAAAGTGATTAAAAATGTTTACAAAGTGTCTTTATAACTTTGGGGTAAGCCCACATCGTGTAGGACAAGGATTCACTGTTTTCAGCAGGTGTGGAGTGGGGCATTCATCGCACACTTATCGCACGGTGCTGCTGGAATTGTTGTTAAGAATTTTTTCTAAGTCAAGGGAGCACCAAAATGAGCATGTATCGCATGCTAATAGCTGTTAGGAGCTACACTCTCCTATAGGTTGATATTTTGGACCTTTTATGAATCCATTGATGTTTTGTACATATTAATTTTCCAATCCTACAAGCCACACGCGTCCAAGACATTCCAAGGGTCCAAAAGTGCATCAATCTACGTATAGTGCCTTCGTTGAGCCATTCTGAGCCTTTTTGAGTTGTTCCCACTTTATTTGAAGCTTGTATATCCTTCATATATCATCATAATCCATTCCCAAAGCATCATATAGCATTAAAAACAATAATTTAGAGCTCTAAACATCAGAACATCCAACACAATGAAATAGAAACAAAAGCTAAGCATAGGCAAATTTCACTTTGATCTTTAATTCATTCTTTTGACCCTTGGCTTGATCCAATTGAACCTTGAGCATTATGAATAATTTGTTTCACATATAAATACATAATAACAACCTTAGTAACTCATTAAAACACATTAGAACCCAACACAATAGACTAGAAAAACACCTAGCTCAAGCTAGTTACACTAGTTTTCTCGGTTGAACTCTAAATGCTCAAATTGAATCAAAACTTATTTCAAATACACTCTTAACATCATAAACACATGATTTAACACTTTGATACATATTTATCTCATTATAAACCATTATAGCATAGAATCATCCTCAAAACCAAACTATAAAGTCTAGAATAGGGACACTAGAATGCATAAATACACCTAATATCACCACCCCACACTTAAAACCTTGTTCGTCCTCAAAAAACTCTTAACTTTAATATTCATCATATAAGGAGACTCTAAACTTCTACTAAATGCAAAACACTTAAGATAGTACTATCATGACTACATGGAATGCAAGTTACTACGCTAAGCCTGTTATTTACACAATTGAAAGCTCATGAACACTACTCGAAAACATCCTAGCCTCAAGAATTGACTTACCTAGTGGCAAACTCATGCATATCATTCAATCAAATACATCATAAAAATCACTCATATTCATCAAACATGTGCCCTCACAACAAGAGAGTCACCCATAAATACTCATACTAATGCAATTTATAACATGATGGGTACAAGAATCAAATTACGCTCACTCTCACAAATAATTCATAAGTTACACAAAATGAACCATAGGCTTTTCCTTAGTGTAATTCTCCACTAATATTGGAATGTAAAGCTTAGGATCAATTAGGACTTTTCCAGGTTGTAATGTAGGCTAAGGGACGGGTAGGAACTATTTGGGAATAGTGGCTAACCTTTCTAAGCGCTTTAATACACTACATCATACATTTAAAACCAATCTTCAACAACCAAATTTCACTTTTTCATCTACCCATACCTTTGGTTTTTGCCCCATCTCTTTTAAGCATTTTCACAAACACTTAGTGGATGCATAGTATACTATCAAAAGAATCAATTTTTCTCTATTTTCTCAACCATGGCAATATTTTTATTATCAATTAAATCACATCAATCCACCACACATCAAATATAAATACCAATAATTATTACCTTGGAGTATCAATTTCACCTTTTTCTTCTTCAATTTCTCAAACTCCTTACTAAATTAATTTTTAATTAAAGCACTTAAGAGATTTTTTGGATCAAATTGGAGTCTATCAAAGAAGGGATTCGGCTACTTATGAAGCTTCCAAAGAAAAAGCTAAAGGCTCAATGGGGATTAACTAGGATTATGCACAAAGGGTAAGACAAATAGAAGGTATTAAACAAGGCTTTCAAAGAAATGCCTAAATCATCTCATAAACCCACATTCTTTATTTCACTTTAAACACACACCGGGCAAGTTCTAGACATCACATGCAACAAGGAATATACAAAATTCTCACATCACACATGGCACATGCTTAACACAATAGGATCATCATATACTCCTAACCAAACAATAGCACAAATTCAAAATTAAGCCACAAGTACAAGAGTCATAAATATTAGCCTAAGAGTCTCAATAATAGTAATTCATACCAATCAACATGCTTTTTTCAACAACCCCACTTGCATTATGTAATCAAAAATAGCACCAATCAAGAATATCTCACTTATTCCTAACCTAAAAAATTTTAAATTGAGTCACAATTTGGAAATATTTAGGAATTTCCCCACCCACACTTAAAAGTCTACTTTGTCCCCTAAGTGAATTCAAAAGTATAAAGATAGAAATACTCCCTTAGGCCTCTAGACCTAGCTAGTAGCATCTTCATAAGAATGAGATCCATGGGACCCCACACTCAATCTTTGCCATACTTCAAGCTCAAGATTATGGTACTCAGACTTTCCATTAACCTGTGACTCAACCAAAAACAAAAACTAACGTGAAGTAAAAAAAATAAAACAAAACATACCTTAGTTTGGGTTGCCTCCCAAGAAGCACCTAATTTAGTGTCACGGCATGACCTAATCATGTTTTTTCCTCCACCTTGAGGATATGAATTTCACCCCCAACAATGCATCCATATTTTTGCCTCAATCATAGGGAGGTGGTATAAAGATTAAGGTACCGAATAATGGATTGTGTAAGGTAAACCACTCATCCTTTAACTGATGTACGTTTTTATGTTGCTTGTCTGGTGTAAAATAAAGAATATAGGATTCTTGTTCCTCATCTTCAGACTCTTCCACTATTTTAAATGATTCAAAAAATAAGATATCATCTAAATATAATGTAGAAAAGTGCTTTGAATGAGGCCCAACCAATCCTACTTCAAAATTTACACTATCTACTACACACTCACTTTTATTCACTTTCTCAATTTCAGTCTAAAGATAAAGATGGCAATTGAGTGGCTGTGATTCTTGTGTTTTCTCCACAAATTAGCTAATGTCCTCCTCATATTCTTATTTGCTTAGCTACTGTAGACATGGTGGAAGTTGTACCATAAATTTTCTAATATCCTTCTCATATTTTTTTTCTTAGCCACTGTAGACATGGTGGTAGTGGTATTTCCTCAACCTGTTCAACAATTTTAGTTTTTGAGTACTCGAACTTCCTTGAATTATCAATAACTTTCTCTACAACTGGTTGGGGGGTTACTTGTTCAACAACCTCTTGTTGGTTCTTTATGTATGCCTACAACAAATTCTGAGATGCTAAAATTTGTTTCATCAACTCTTCTAAATTGCTCGTTTGATTTGTGGCCTGCATGTTTGGTTGTTGCTGTTGAAACTGTTGCTAGTTTGTCCATAATTTAATTTGTAATTGATTCAGCCCCGTTCAATTGCAGTAGTTTATATAATTTTTCCTTTCAGCATAGCCCACAAATATTAATAAATTAGAGTTAACAGCACACACATCTTCAGAATAACCACTTTAACCACAAACCATACACTATATAGAATCGTCATCACTCGCAAACTATCTATCCCAGGCTGCCATGTCAAGAAGTGTGATAAAAAGAAAAATAAAAGAAAATAAAAAGAAACTAAACAAAAATTAATTACAACTCAATATAGAAAAACTAAAAATAAGATAGTTGCCTTGTTACAAGTCCCCTACAATGGCGCCAAAAACTTGATAGCTCTCAAGAAAACACGCAAGTGTACGTGGTCTTATAAAGTAGTAAAGTGGCCTCAAGGAAGACCAAGTATCGATCTATCAGGGACTTACATTTGCTGCCTATCCAATTCTAATTTAACCAATTAAGGAGAGGAGCAAATAGAGTTTTAAAGTTGTAAATTAAAACTAAACTAAACTAATGCAAAAAAATTAATAACTTAGGACAATCTATGGATAGTAGCCCAGGGTTAATGCTTACAAACAATCATATTATGTTACTGAATTTCGTTCGTTAATCGCTTATCTTGGTTGTTGATTCGTAGGGTTTATCACATGATTATGGTTTTCCAACCTCTAATCCTTTACCTAAGTTGAACCTTACAAATACATCGTTGAGCGGGGATATAATAGTTCACTTAAGTTCGTTATAAATATCATCCTACATATGAATCAAGTAACGCATCTAAGTACATTCCTGTCCTAGATACTAATTCAAATTTCTTATTTTATAAAGAAACAAGAACCAAACTTTGTTTATTCCCATGTTCTATCTCCCTATTCCTTCTCCCGAGATTGCAAAGTTGACAATTTTTGTATTCTAAGGATAGATAATTCTTAAAAAATTTTAAACAAGAATAAACAAGCAACCAATAATAATGAGCAACTCAACAACTTAATTCAAAAGTAAAGTAATCATGAAAGTGGACTTAACCCCAAAAAAGTAGTTTTAACCTTTAATGGAAATATTCATCATCCAATCCCTTGGATTGATGATACAAACCATGAAAGAAACTAAATTAAAGAGATATAAATCCTAAAAAGAAGTTGCGGTAGCCTCCTTAATCTTCCAAGATGTCCAAAAGTGATTAAAAATATTTACAAAGTGTATTTATAACTTTGGGGTAAGCCCACTTCATGTAGGACAAGGATTCAGCGTTTTCATTAGGTGTGGAGAGGAGCATGCATCATACACTTATCGCATGGTGCTGCTGGAATGGTTGTTCAGAAATTTTTCTAAGTCAAGGAAGCACCAAAATGAGCGTGTGTTGCATGCTAATTGCTGTTAGGAGCTACACTAGCCTATTGGTTGATATTTTGGGCCTTTTATGAATCCATTGATGTTTTTAAACCTCTATTGTCCACTCCTACAATCCACACACGCCCAATACATTCCAGGGGTCCAAAAGTGCATCAATCTGCATATAGTGCCTTCGTTGGGCCATTCCAAGCCTTTTTGAGTTCTTCCCACTTTATTTGAAGCTTGTATATCCTTCATATATCATTATAATCCATTACTAAAGCATCATATATCATTAAAAAAAATAACTTAGAGCTCAAAACAACACAACATCCAACACGATGAAATAGAAACAAGAGCTAAGCATAGGCAAATTTCACATTGATCTTTAACTCATTATTTTGACCCTTGGCTTGATCCAATTGACCCTTGAGCATTATGACTAAGTTTTTTAACATATAAATACATAATAAAAACCTTATTAACTCATTAAAACACATTATAACCCAACACAATAGATTAGAAAAACATCTAGCTCAAGCTAGTTACACTAATTTTCTCGGTTGAACTCTAGATGCTCAAATTGAATCAAAACTTATTTCAAATACACTCTTAACATCATAAACACATGATTTAACACTTTGATACACATTTATATCATTATCCACAATTATAGCATAGAATCATCCTTAAAACAAGACTAAAAAGGCTAGAATAGGGACGCTAGAATACATAAATATACCCAACATCATTTACCCCTTTAGTGGTTAGCACTTAAGTGATAAGGGAAATGCTTAAGCGATGCCTTTTTAGGATAAACATCTGCTTAAGTGATTGGATGGGTGATTTAGCGGGCCTCCACTTAAGCGACACAAATGACCACTTAAGCTGTGCAATAGTTGAAGCTTAATAATTTATCCAAACTTCTATCAATCCCTTAGAATTCATTCGGAATCCTGTATATGCAAATGAACAATACTACCCTATCAAATTTGATGTTCTAGCCTTAATGGTGCTATCGAATTCTCCTTTATTTTAATGAAAAATGGGTCCCATACCTACTTACTATTTTTTTTAACTTTCAGCCAATAGCTCAAAATTAACCTGAGAGTCTCGGGTCTCAAACAAAGGGTCCACCTAGCCTAAAATAAATGTTCTAAGCTTTTGAAATATTTAGAATTTCCATACAAGGTCGTTTGATTGATATTTTTATGTGATAGCTAATTTGAACTAGGGAAGACTTCAAAATAGGGAATTGACTCTAAAAACCAAATAAACTTTTCAGTAATCAAACTGTCAGTTCCAGCATGTTATAAATGACTTGGGGCAGCTATAGGAGAGCTCTAAATTGTGAAAATGAGTGGAAATACAAAAAATAACTCGGAGGGTCATTACAGGTTACCCTGGTAGGTTATGCTAAGATATTAGCCAAGATATCTAAAAATGTTTGGGATTTTAGTAGGTCTTACTCTAAAGGACATAGTCGGCAAGCCTATTCAGCCTACCTATTTAGTCATCCTTTCCAGCTTCTAATATGGTTCTATCTAGGGGTTCTTCTCAAGCACAGGTTGTTAAGGGCCAAGAAGTTTCTTACTCTTCTACCAATAGGCCTTCTCTTGGGCAGGGATGTTACTAGTATGGTATGGCTGGTAACTTTAAAAGGAAGTGTTATATGAGGTAAGTGAATGCCGAAATATAGCAACAGACTCATTCTATAGTCCTAGTGGGTAAAGGTGGGAGACAGCGGCAGGGGGCATTGAGATCATATTAGTGATTGAAGTGGTTAAAAAAATAGGATCATCAGGGAAGGAGCACATCCACGAAGAGAATAAGCTCAGATTTATGATCGGACCCACTATTATGTATTTTCAAGAAAGACTAATGTCGAGGCTTCTGACACAGTGATAACAGGTACTATTTCAATCTGTGACCAGATGGCTTCTATTTTATTTGATCCAGGGTCTGCT
This sequence comes from Capsicum annuum, assembly GCF_002878395.1. NCBI lineage: Eukaryota > Viridiplantae > Streptophyta > Magnoliopsida > Solanales > Solanaceae > Capsicum > Capsicum annuum. Next base: position 86,721,093 of record NC_061119.1, on the reverse strand, counting down.
TATACCTATGTATCTATCCAGTTTGTGTTGGTTTGTGATTTACTCGATTATAAATTTATGACTTTACACCAATAGGTTAGTCTACTATAGTAATGTAAGACCTCGCAAAATTCCTAGCTTAATTCAGTCCTTTAAGCTTGTCGAGGGGTCCCAGGATTAGAAAATTCTAGCTAAGTTTCCAGACTTGTTTATTTTTAGCCTTTGAAAGTTGGCAATCTCATTTTGCGACCTTAATGTCCTTTAGTGGTCTATATTTTTGTTAATTCATGATCAAGAAGGTCAATAGGTGTTTCCGAATAAGTTTTGGATTTTTTAAATCACTTTTAGACCACGTTTGGAATTTTAAAATAGTGGACCAACGTGATCTTGGCGCGCCGCATCGTCTATCATGTTGGTTAATATTGTTGCAGGTTGCCAGAGTCAAACTCCTGAGACATGGTGTGATCATAGCGCGATGCGTCGAGTATCGCATCGATGCCATCGATACACCACATCGACAATCGTGTCGGTGCCCAGTTTTTAATCATTGAATAACCGCATCCTTAAGGGTAATTAGGTCTTTTTCGGATGACCTTCATCCCTTATAACACGAAATTTAGCCCTATTTTGTCTAAATGTAATCATTATTTCATAATTTCTTAAGAACAAGAAAAGCTTATGTGATTAATTCCAAATCAAGAACTCAAGCTTTCCTCTACTAATATTTAAGAAATCATCAACCAAGGTATGTAAAGTGTTCATCCAAGGGTCCTTTCCATCCTTGGATCTCAAGAAACCCTTTTCAAAATATGAATTTTGAATTCCATATTGTGGGCTTGATTATACACATGTTAATGTTGTGATATGACTTCCAAGATTAAATCTTTACTAAATTTTCATGACTTTATGTTTGTATGTGGATTGAAATCCTTAAATTTGAAGTGATTGATATAGACATGATGTATTAGTTGTTGATTTATGCCCTAAAAAAAGTTATGCCTTCCATGTGTTTGTAAAATACCTAAGTGAATAAGAATTGTGCATTTTGACCCATTTGTGATCCTTAGAAGCAATCCTTGCATTCCAGAACTACGTAGCTAGCGTAGGTTGAGATATATCCCTACAAGTCTAGGGCTAATACATCTTATTCGAGTTCTCCTACCAACGAGGGGTTAACAGAAAAGCTCCCTGTCAGCAGAGGGTTAACTCACAGCTTGTCTTTACCCGTGGCACGGTATTGACACCCTTCCAACTAGGGTCACAGTTTTAACCCCACCAGTTCAGTTATGGGGCATGTCGGTTAGATGATTACATCCCACATCTCATTCTCAGTCTTTAGTCTCAGTCTAAGTCTTCAGTAATGAACTCAGATAGTTCTATAGATTTCAGGACTGTCAGATATAGTCACTCAACTCAGTAGGAACTCAGCTAGTTTTATTAGAATCAGGACTATCAGATACAGTCACTCAGTTATCAAGTATATCAGTTATCAATAATCCATGTTATCAGTAAATTCGGTATTCAGAATCCTTATGATTTCAGTTACAGTTATGTATTCATACATGTATCCTCACGTAGTCATATTCATGTTATCTAGTCAGTTTAGATTATACATATGAACCCTTGTATTTATCCTTACCTCACTTTGCATACCTATATATTCACACGTACTGATGCATACTTTTCTTTTGCGCTATGGTGTTTTATACAATAGGTTCGGATGCTCAGGTTTTCGATCGCACTTAGTAGTTTAGATTCAGCAGTCAAAGTCAGTGGTGAGTCCTCATAGTTTGAGGACAAGATTATTTCATTCTTTCAGTATTTCAGTACTTTGTTATTTTCAATAGATGGATTTATTTTGGGACATGTCCCATCAACTACTTGTTCAAAAAGTTTAGAGGCTTTCAGAATATAACATGTTCAGACAATTATTTTAGTTTTGGTATTGTTATACCGTATTATCAGTTATGTTTCAATTTTGAACCTTATGGCAAGTTTTCCACGAGATTTCCATATTTATTTCAGTTATTTGTTATTACAATATTACTATTATCCATTTCTCAGTTACAGATATTAGTCATGGTTTAGCTAGTAGTCCTTCGAAATTATTAGCACCATGTAGCATCCGGGGTACCATACTTGGGGCGTTACAAGCTTGGTATCAGAGCCTAAGGCTCAATAGAGTCCTAGGAAGTCTAAAAGCTGCATCTAGTAGAGTCTTGTGCATGGGTGTGTAGCGTGCCATATTTATGTACAGGAGCCTATGAGATATTTTAGGAATAATTTCCCATCTTTTAGTATTTATATTGTGCGTGTGTGTATGAGCTCTAGTTAAACTCTCCATCTAATATGCTTCTCTGTTTTATTTACAGAATATGCCTCCCAAAAGGACTAACAAAAGAAGAATCGGAAATCAGTTAGTTACTCAACCTATTCAGGTAGATCCCCTGGACAAGTATGTTTCCTATGCAGAAATTAGGACTGCATTCACTACTCTTGCTAATTTAGTTACAGCTCATAATGAATGGCCAACTGTTGTTCCGACTAACCTAGTGGCTAATATTGATACAGCTAGGATTTGGGACTTCACCCGAATGAATCCTCCCTTATTCTCAGGTTCTAAGTTTAAAGAGGAACCACAGGAGTTCCTTGACCAGGTTCAGAAAGTCACAAATATCATGGGAGTGACTTTCAATGAGAGTGATGAGTTATCTTTCTATCAGCTACAAGATGTAGCCCATGCGTGGTTTAAGCAATGAAAGGTAGACAAGGGTACAGATGCAGAGCCCATAGAGTGGGAAGAGTTTGCTACTGCCTTCTTAGATCGATTCTTTCTCGTAGAGCTGAAAGAAGCCAAAGTGTTAGAGATTATCAACCTCAGGCAAGGTAGAATGAGTTTGAAAGAGTATTCCCTCAAGTTCACCCAGCTATCCAGGTATGCCCCTATGTAGTAGCAGACAGTAGATCCAGAATGAGCAAGTTTGTTTCTAGGGTATCGGGTAGAGTGGTTAAGAAATGTAGGACTGCGATGTTGATTAAGGATATGGGAATATCTAGGCTTATGGTCTATATTCAATAGATTGAAGAATAAAAGCTTAAAAAGAAGGAGAGAGAAAATAAGAGAGCCAAAACGAGTAGCTATAGTTTTGCCCATCCAAGGTTAAAGGGTAGTAACCGTTCTCAGTATAGTCAGAAGTTTTTAGTTCCAACTCTTTCCTCAGCCAGTGCTCTAGTTCCTAAGTTCAGAAATGGTAATGAAGATAGGGTACCAGGCTCTACGTCTTAGGGTAGTTTCAGCAGTGCCGGAACCCATCCTTTTTGTTAGACTTATGGAAAGCACCATAAGGGTGTATGTAGAGCCGATATTGATGTGTGTTTTGGATGTCATGAGTTGGGTCACAGAGTCTGAGACTATCCCAAGCCCGGTCCACAAAGTCAGCACAGTCGTCCTTCAGCTCAGTTCAGTCGCCCGAATCAATAGGGTGCCACTTCCAGTGCCACCATGGACAACGCCCAAATAGTCTCTATGCACTTCAGTCCCGACACGATCAGGAAAGTTCTCCTGATGCAGTCACCGGTATGTTACCAATCTCCTATTTATGTGTTTATGTCTCATCAAATCTAGGAGCTTCTATGTCTTTTATAACTCTTTGCATAGTAGTCGAACTATAAGGTCAGACCAAATATTAATAGGACCTTTCTCAATCTTCACCCATTGGGTCAGTCTATTATAGCCCGGTAGATATACAGAAACTGTTTGGTTATGATGTCTCAGAAATGTCAAGCCTTCATATTCTAGTAATACTGCTAGTATGAGTAGGAAATTAATAAGGAAAGATGATTCCCGACCCATCCCTATCTCAGTGCGAAGTTTTATACTATAGTTATCACGATACCTATGCATGTTTTATGTCTCAGTTCCATGAGTACAGCTTATATTCACGCACTTCCATAGACTCGTATGCTTTTCCAGTTCTTAGTATGAGGAATTCCAGTTTACTCAGTGTTACGAATCATGTTTTATGAGTATAGGAACTTCGAACTCAGGTCATGCAGCTCATGACTCATGCCCTCATGTCATGCTTTGCAGTATGCTCAGCCCACATGACTCATGTTTCACTCTTAGTGATCAGCAAAACTCAGACTATGTCATGTATACCCTCAGTTTAGATTCCTCGATGAATCTGTGGTGTTGATGCTCTATCCCTCAGGCCACGGTTACAACATCAATTTAGTAATCAATATTCAGTAAAGGACTCAGATAGTCCTATAGGACCATGGCTTTCAGTTATCAGTTACTCAGCCATAAGAATTTAGTACTTCATTACCAGTTTAAACCTTAGTTATCAGAAACAATCATTCAGTCTCAGTTATAGTATTAGTTACAGTTAAAATCCTAATTACCATCTTAGCTATAATCTCAGTCCCTGTCCTAGTCCAGTAGTCAGATCAGAAACTCTATTTAGTTTCAGGATTTCCCAACTATAGTATATAGCCATTAGTTACACAGTTATTAGTATTTTGGTACCTCAATTTATAGAATATTTCAAAACCATGTTATACACATGGTTTTGCATTCAGTACCTCATGTTACCCAGTCAGTCAATACCTTCTATGCATGATACTCTACAATTTTAGTCTAGTTATTCAGACTAAGTACAGTTTAGTCTTGCAAACCCAGTATTCAGTTATCAATTATTTAGTTAATCAGATGAGTAGTCTATTTATACATTCATACTCAACACCCAGGTAAATATTTTCAGTAGTCTCAAGTGATGTGTTGTGCTAAGGCAGAGAGTATAGTTGAAAGAGTAATTGAGTAGTATGTCTAAGCTTGAAAATTTTAGATGCAGTGCATAAGGCTTGCTCACCCTTCCCTAGATAAGGATATGTAGGCCTCGCCTCATATTACAGAATCTTAGCCAAGATGATATTTTCATATTCAACTGTCGTATTCAGACCATGCCAAGTTTTTCTTCCTTCCTAAGGCCACGAGAACTCTATAAAAGAGTGTTAGAGAAAATCTCCAGTTGAGAATAAGTTTTTAGGATGATTCAGTTTGTACAGTCCGTAACCCAGTTTAGCAGTCAGATAGATGAGTTCATATGGTTTCCCAACTTTCCATCTATTCGCATAATCCAAAATCTTATGAACGGGTGTAAACATCCTAAGATATACCAACTAGGTTCTAGATCCCAGATATGTAGTCGTGGTTCAGTTCGTAGGTGCCCTGTACATCATTCCAGTCCTTTCTCAGTAGCTCAGCCAAGTCAGTATCTATCAGTAGACATATTTTCCCAATGGGAGATACATTATAATCCCCCAAACTTTTAGGACTCAATATGCCATTCCCTCTTCATGTAATGAATCCAGTCTGGGGCAAGGGGTACTCATAGGTTGACCCTTAAATTCAAATTTCAACCGTAAGACATGTATTCAAATACTTAGTTCAGTTTATGATGTTCAGTTCATGTGTCATATTTCAATCTCAAATATGTTCTCATGTTTTTGCTCATACATGTTTAGTAAATGATCTCAAGTTCATCCATGTTTTCAGTTTAAGGTAATAGTCTTCCTTGAACTCATTCAGTTTCATGTCCAGATTTCTATTATAAACTTGGTATCAATTACCATTGCATATTTAGTCATGCACTCATGCGTCAGTTCAGTCATGTATTCATGCATCAGATATGCATCTTCAGCTTGATCAATTCAGATTATTGGTAATCCCAATAATGCATTCATGAGTCAGTTATTCATGCATCAGATATGCATGTTCAGTATAATAAACTCAGCTTAACAGTTTTATCAGTCATAAAATCATGTTTCAGTTGTTCATGTTCAATATGTACTTCAGCTTATCTTTTCCCCATATCAGTCAGTCTCATTTGAGGATGAATATTTATAAGGGGGAGATATTATAAGAACTCACAAAATTCCTAGCTTAATTCAATCCTTTAAGCTTGTCAAGGGGTCCCAGGCTTAGAAAATTCTAGCTAAGTTTCTAGACTTAGTCTATTTTTAGCCTTTGAAAATTGGCAATCTTATTTCGTGACCTTAATGTCCTTTAGTGGTCAATATTTTTGTTAATTCATGATCAAGAAGGTCAATAGGTATTTCCATATAAGTTTGGGATTTTTTGGAGCCCATTTAGACCACGTTCAAAATCCTAAAATAGTGGACCAACACGATCTTGGTACGCCGCGTCATCTATCGCATTGGTTAATATTGTTGCAGGTTACCTGAGTCAAACTCCTGAGACATGGAGTGATCATGGCATGATGTATCGAGTATCGTGTCAATTCCATTGACGTGCCACATCGACAACCACATCAGTGCCCTATTTTTAGTCATTAAATGACCACGTCCTTAAGGGTAATTATGACTTTTTCCCCTGACCTTCAGCCCTCATAACATGAAATTTAGCCCTATTTTGGCTAAATACATTCATTATTTCATAATTTTTCAAAAACAAAAAAACCCTAGGTGATTAATTCCAAATCAAGAACTCAAGCTTTCCTCCACTAATCTTTAAGAAATCATCAACCAAGGTATATAAAGTGTTCATCCAAGGGTCGTTTCCATCGTTCGAGCTCAAGAAACCCTTTCAAACTATGAATTTTGAATTCCATGTTGTGGGCTTGATTGTACACATGTTAATATTGTTATATGACCTCCAAGATTAAATGTTTAGTAAATTTTCATGACTTTATGTTAGTATGTGGATTGAAATCCTTAAATTTGAAGTGATTGATATAGCCATGATGTATTAGTTGTTGATTTATTCCCTAGAAAAGGTTATGCCTTCCATGTGTTTGTTAAAATATGCCTAAATGAACAAGAATTGTGCATTATGACCCATTTGTGATCCTTAGAAGCAATCCTTGCATTCCAAAACTATGTAGCCAGTGTAGGTTGAGATATATCCCTACGATTCTGGTGTTAATACATCTTATTCGAGTTTTTCTACCTGCAAAGGGTTGACAGAAGAGCTCCCTGTTAGCAAAGGGTTAACTCACAGCTTGTCTTTACCCTTGGCACGGTATTGACACCCTTCCAACTGGGGTCACAGGTTTGACCCCACAAGTTTAGTTATGGGGCATATCGGTTAGATGAGTACCTCCCATAGTTTTAGTCTCAGTCTTCAGTAAAGAACTCAGATAGTTCTACAAATTTCAGGACTGTCAGATACAGTAACTCAGCTCAGTACGAAACTTAGCTAGTTCCATTAGAATCAGGACTATTAGATACGGTCACCCAGTTATCAAGTATATTAGTTATCAGTAATCAATATTATCAGTAAACTCAGTATTCATAATCCTTATGATTTTAGTTACAGTTATGTATTCACGCATATATCCTCGCGTAGTTATGTTCATATTATCCAGTCAGTTTAGTTCATGCATATGAACCCTTGCATTCAGCCTTACCTCACTTTACGCACCAGTACATTCACATGTAATGACGCATACTTTTCTTTTATGCTATGGTGTTTTATACCATAGGTTCAGATGCTCAGGTTCCCGATTACACTTAGCAGTTTAAATTTCAGCAGTCAGATTCAGTGGTGAGTCCTCATAGTTCGAGGAAATTATTATTTCATGCTTTCAGTATTTCAGTACTTAGTTATTTTCAGTAGATAGATTTAGTTGGGGACATGTCCCATCAACTCATTATTCAGACAGTTTAGAGGCTTTTAGACTATAGCATGTTCAGACAGTTATTTTTATTTTGGTATTGTTATACCATATTATCAGTTATGTTTTAGTTTTGAACCTTATCGCAAGTTTTCCAACAGATTTCCATATTTATTTTAGTTATATTTTTATTATAATATTACTATTATCCTGTGCTCAATTACAAATATCAGTCATGGGTTAACTAGTGGTCCTTCGGGATTGTTAGCATCGTGTAGCATCCAGGGTACCAGATAGGGGTGCTATAACTAGCCCATGTTTATAGATTTTATCCAATATTATTTGTGGGACTTTAGACTTGGTTATTCTGTATATGTTGGACTTTGATTTAATTCGAGGTATGACCTAGTTATTTCCATATTATGTTTCTTTAAACTGCAATTCTAAAATAGTGACTCTAGCTATGTTTGGGATGAAGAAAGTAGAGTGGTAGGAGTATATAAAGTGAAAACAGTAAATTTTATACCGTATGCCCGAGTTCGGAGGCTAGTAGGGAAGGGGTGTTCAGTATTTTTAGCTTATCTTTAGGATGTGGATGTGGGGTTCGGGTCTCCTTCTATAGAGTCAGTTTTTATAGTCTCTAAATTTTTAGATGTGTGTCTTTCAGGCCTACAGGGTATGCCTCTAGATAGGGATTTCAATTTCTACATTAAATTAAAGTCAGGCACTCGCCCTATTTCTATACTACCTTATCGAATGGCTCCAACAAAATTGAGAGAGCTCAAAACTCAACTACGAAAGTTACTTAACAAAGGTCTTATCGTCCAAGTGCTTCACTTTGGGGTGCTTCGATCTTTTTTTCCAAGAAGAAGGCTGGTAGCTTGAGGATATGCATTGATTACAGGCAGCTAAATAAGGTTACCATCAAAAACAAATGTCCCTTACTTTACATAGATAAATTATTTAATCAGTTACAGGGTAAATCAGTGTCTTTAAAAAATAATTTGAGGTCAGGTTATCATCAGTTAAATATTAGATCGAAGGACATACTGAAGACAACCTTTAGAGCCCAAAATGGCTATTATGAGTTTTTGGGGATGTTTTTTGGATTGACTAATGCACCTACAGCCTTGATGAGTTTAATGAACGGGATCTTTAAGTTGTTTATGGATTCTTTTGTTATTATGTTTATTAATAATATTCTTGTGTACTCTAATAGTAAGAAAGAGCATGCAGGCTATTTTTCCATAGTTTTAGAGATTCTAAGGGAGAAATGGTATTTGCTAAGTTTTGGAAGTGTAAATTTGGATTGTCTTTAGTTTTCTTCTTTGGGTATGTGGTTTCTGAAAAAAAGGAGTGATGGTGGATCCCTAAAAGATTAAGGCAGTAAAGGATTGGAATTAACCTAGTTTAGTGATTAAGGTACGAAGTTTTGTGGGTATTTCTAGTTGTTATCGTAGATTTGTAATGAACTTTGCATCCATTTCAATGCACTTGACAAGGTTGACTTTGAAAGAAGTGCTATTTGTTTTGTCAGACCAATGTGAAGAGAACTTCTAAAATCTCAACACTTTTATCTATAACACCTATCCTTTCATTGTAGATTAAAAGTAAGGACTTTATTGAGATGTAGGATAGGAATGTCATTTCTTATGATTCAAGTCATTTGAAGCCTCATGAAAGGAACTACCCAGCCCATGAGTTAGAGTTAGCAGCAATAGTATTTGCATTAAAGTCATTATCTCTATGGTGTCAAGTATGATATCTTCATAGATTATTGTATCTTGCAGCGTGTGTTTACTCAAAGGTATTTAAACCTAAGGCAGTAGAGGCATATGGAATTGTTGAAGAACTATCATGTGAGTATTCAGTATCATCAAGGCGAGGCCAATATAGTAGTAGATGTATTGGGTGAAAACTATAAGTATGGGTACTTTATTATTTTTTAGGGTATCCACGCGACCATTAACTATAAAGTTTCAAACTCTAGCCTCTCTGAGTATCCAATTTGGGGTCTTGAATGGGGTGGTGTGTTGTCTAGTGTAGAGGTAAAGTTAACATTCATAGAGAATATTAAGGCAAAGAAATTCAATTATAAGAGGCTAAATGTAATACAAAATAAAGTGGTGCATGGGGAGGTGTTGGATGACACTCTTAATGCGGAAAGGGTGTTGTGGTTTAAAGGAAGATTATGTGTTTCTTGGGTTGGTGATTTGATTTAGTATGTACTTTTAGAGGACCATAACTCACATTATTCTATTCATTTAGGTACAACCAAGATGAATCATGACTTGAGGAAGCTCTATTTATGGCCAGAGATGAAGCAGGATATAGTGGATTATGTGTAAAAGTGTTAAAATTGATAGTACAAAAGTATGAGCACCAAAGGGCTATAGGGTTTCTTCAGAGAATGATTTTGCCCATATGAAAGTGGGAGCATCTTGCTATTGACTTCGTGGTAAGACTCCCTATGACTTTTGGGAGGTATGATTCCAATTGGTGATAGTAGATTAATTGATGAAATCAACTAACTTTTAATCAATTTGAGTATACTAAAGCTCTTAATAATAGCCAAAATTTATGTTAAAGAGATTGTGAGACTTCGTGGGGTTCCACTTACTATCATTTCTAACAGATATGCAAAGTACACTTCCAAGTTTTGGGATAGGTTACATGAGGAGTTGGTTACCAAGCTCATGTTTAGCATAATTTTTCACCCTCAAACTGATGGGCAGTCAGAGAGGATGATTCAGGTACTAGAGAATATGTTGAGGGCTTGTGTGATTGATTTTGGTGGTTATTAGGACCAGTTTCTTTTGTTGTGTGAGTTTTCATACAATAACAGTTATAACTCCAGTATTGATATGGTTCTATTTGAGGTATTTTATGAAAGTAAGTGTGGGACACCTATTGGGTGGTTTGAGTCGGGATTTGTTAAGACTTTGGGAATGGATTTGTTGAAGGTGGCATAGAAGAAGGTAATTAATCAATCAATAAAAAAAACTTAGCAGTCAGTAGTTATGTTACAATAAATAGGATGGGATTTTCAGCTAGTCATACAATGAACTTCAGTATGAACATGGCCGCAACAATTAGCTAAGAATTTTGTCCACTTTGTTTTTGCTTTTGTGACAGTTGTCTAAGCAATTGTAAAATTCAACACATCCTCGTTAATTTAAGAACTTACATGGAGCAGTTAAGCAAAAACAAGCAATTTGTGTAAAAACTTGATTTAAATGATCCAACTATAGAATATATAACTCAAAATACACTTTAATCCTAACATAAAGACAAGTTATAGTCAAAGCCTAAAATTTCATTCTTTTTTCCTCTCTTTTCTAGTAGTTGACTCCTGTTTCCTCTCCTATGTCTCCTTCGCCCATTACTAGTGTCGATGATCCACCCCATGCCACCAAATCTTTATTTTAGTATCATTTTTTTCTCTCTGGTTGTTGCCCCAAAGATAGCCATTGACTAGAGTATTAGATACGATGACTTTTACGATGGCAAAATACAAAAATCGAGGTGACATTGATTACCTCTTCATTGTCGTCACTCCCTTGTCCATTTCACCACATGAAACCGCTATCAGCCACTAGTGACATCACCCTATTACTTCCACTACTTGAAACACCATAAAAGTACAAAACATTCTTATTTATCCGCCACATATTGGCAAATCAATTCAAAACCCTTATCAACCATTTTGAGGAATCTAATTTTTGGAAAGATCGACTCATTAACTAATTTCAATAATATTTTAATCCTTGCTGAGATAAAAAAAATTATTATTTCCTTCAAAAAATATCTTGAAAATATATATTATAATTGTATAATATGTATAAATTAGTGTGTATATATTATACTCTAAGTACACCTTAATATTATATATATATATATATATAATCTATATAATTGTACTTCATGTTTTGATCAAACAAAGGAGTTTCATTTCCTTTTGATTTTTCTACGACAAAAATAAAATTAAAAAAAAATCAAGAGGAAAAGAAAAATAAACTATAAAATGAAAAGTTCTTATCTAAAAGTTCAGGTTGAAGTCTAAATAAAAAAAGAAGAAAGAGATTTTATCCAACTTATGAGTTCATGTAAAATATTAGCTTTTAGCCTTTACATTGTATATATATTAAGAAATTCACTAAGTATTAAATGGTTTAGAAATTTATGAACTTCAAATCTTGAATCTTAACATACTTAACGGTGAAATGACATCATAATGATCATCCGCTTTCATTTTTGCAATATGGGTACTAACGAGTAAAGTGGGTGGATCACATATACCCTAAAAATAAGTGGAGGGTAAGGAAAGACACGAACAACACATGTGGTCCACTTTACTTATGTCATGACCCAAATCACCGGATCATGAGAGAGCCTATTCTAATCCACCTAGCTAGGAGAATCCCTTACTACCCTTTAAGAAGATATGCGAAAGTCTTTATTAAATAGCAATAACCAAACTTTATTACAACTATTTTTATAAATATTAAATGTGAAAAATAAAACTACCCTTAGGAACTAGTCTAAATAGGTACAAGAGCTTCTAAATAAAGAAAGATCAGACTATACACAACTTCCACCATGAATAAGAGGAGTAGAAGATATTGGAGGTCACTATCCACATCACTTGAGAAACATCAAATGATCTTACAACCAGATTATACCCCAAAAAAGGTATAGCAAGAGTAGTATCAGTACAAACAACACGATGGGGGTTAGATAACATAAACATAATATAGAAATGACAAAAAGAAAATATGATGACTTACATAACAATTTAATTCGCATCACGTTCATATATGTATGTTACCTAATAGTATTCCATTCTTATTCCCATTGATTATTCATCACCTTCACTTCAAGTATCATCCATCCTAACTTTCAAAGTTTACCACAATAGTTATTATGACAATCAATTTCACTTACGTCTTAATTAACCTCAATGATATATGAAAGTAAATAATCATCACCTTGTAACAAGTACAACTATGAATACACATTATGATAAAATACCTCAAGTTTATGACATGCCTTTTCAAGTAACTTTACAACTTCAGTCAAGTACAAGTCAAGAGACAACAATTCAAGACAAATAATGACCAAATCAACAATCTATGACTCTAACAACAAGAATCCCAAAATATTACAAGTAATCGGACTACATAAGAACTCCAAATATATCAAGCAACATCATAATTATGTTTACTCAAGGAACCCACCACAACAATCATAATATAACAAGGTCCACTCAAGAAATCAATATAAACAGCAACTATAACATTAATCAGATACTTAGTCCACTCAAGGAATCGTCAAACTCACTTGAACTTAGTACATACACGCTAAGGATATTATAACTACCCTTTAGTTATAACCTGCAGGGGACAAGCTCTATCCATGTACCAAGATCCATACCTCAACTGTCTGTCAACCTTATTCTACCAAATTCTCATAAAAATGTCCAAACACTGGTACATCCCATAATAATAAGTATAAATTATGTGAAGATGTCCAAATATTGATACATTCGACAATAAGAGATAGATATCACAATAATCACAACCATTATGAAACTAAATAACTACACTAGCATAATCAAGAAGCTTTTAATATAACCTCATTACATGTGATTAACACTTTGGATATCATTCAACAATCTACTTTCTTGAACATACATTGTAAAAAGGAGATAGACACTTTAAACACTTAATCAAACTCAATGTAATTATTTTGTGTAAATAACAATTATCCTTTAATACATAAAATTGAAAGTATGCCCCAAAGTCAGTCAATAACTCATTATTTCACAATTCAGGCCTTACCAATTCATATTCATTAATTACAATATGCCCAAAAATCAATCCATGACTTCTTCAAGCAAGCATTATCAAGACATATTCATTAAATTCAAGTACTTATTTTAAGAGAGCACATTCAACCCCAAGGAGTCTATACTCTAGTTCAATGTTGATAGGATCATTCACTGATTTCATCCTCCTTTATTTATACCAAAATTAGGTATTTTGGAAACATCCACCAACTTCTACATTCAAGTCATTACTAGGTTCAAGACTATAATGCCCCGATTTGCTGAACCGGAATGCCAACCCATGACTGATATTTATACCTGTACACTGCGTAATATGACATTATAATATGGAAACATGCATTGCAAGGCCATAAGGTTCAATACTGAACATAATCTGAAAGATATAACATCTGTGTGGAGTAATAGAATACCCAAAATAAAATTGAAAATACTGAAGTCTGAAATATGATAGTCTAGAAAGCCTCTAACTGACTGAATTGTCTGAGTAAGGAGTTGATGGGACATGTCCCCAACTAACTCCAACTAATAAACTAATTAATGAGATAATAGAGAAATAATCATGTCCTCAAATATTGAGGAATCACTTCTAACTCTGACTACTAAAACTGGAATCTACTGCGGATCTGAAGCTCGTGTCTCTGAACCTATGGTGTAACATAAAAAGAAAGCACCATAGCACAAATGCATCAGTACAATGGAATGCACTGAGTATACATGTGAGGTAGGCTAATACAAGGGTTAACATGCATGAATAATACTAGCAGACTGTCTAACATAAATACGAGAATGCATACATAAATATGTAACTGTAACTAACACTGTGATATCGTGATTACTAAATCTGAATACTAATGGCCTGACATACTAATAACTGATATATCTGATAGCATAAATAGTTGTATCTGAATATAACTGATAACATCGGTGACTGTATCTGATAGTCCTGAATCTGATAAAACTATCTAAGTTTCTTACTGTATCTGAGTCAACTGTATCTAACAGTCTTAAATCTGAAGAAATATCTAAGTTCTTTTACTGACACTGGTACTAAAACTGTGGGAGCTAGTATTTAACCGATATACCCCTGATACGCTATTATGGCTGAGTTGGGGTCCAATCTGTAACACCAATTGGAAGGGTGAATATCACACCGCTGGTAAGGACAAGCTGTGGGCGACTCTTATCTGATAGTGTCCCTAAAAGAGAATGGTAGGGCCCTTATCTGACAGTGCTTATCCATCTCATCAACCCTCATCAGACAGTGTTAATGTCTCAATCTATGTTGGCTATATAGTTCTGGAATGCAAGGATGACTTCTAAGGATCACACCCTCATCTGATAGTGTGTGTCCCCATCCTTGGGTTCACTCGGTTCTAATTCCTACTCCCATCTGAATGGACACTGAACATGATTTACTGAACTAAACATGAGCTGAGTTACTAAGTTCCATTGACTGACAGAATACTACTGATAACTGATAACTAACTGAGTCATGATATCATGGAGATTTTTCCTGAGTCATAAGACTATCTGAAGTCTAAGGATTCATAGCTTGACTGAGAGTATTATGAAAACATGACATGGCTCTAGGTACACAGCTAATGTTTCGGGTACAAGTACCCTCAGGACTCCGTGAAAGGAAACTGACAAAGCATGACTTACTTGAATACATAATAATCATCATAATACATTTACTGAAGCATTTCATCAAACATGTGATAGGCATAAGCTTCTACGTACATGGGGATTTCATGATATCACGCTAATCAGACACTTTCCCTTCATCTAGGCATTCAACAAAACACATAGTAGGCGTAGAATGTGTAAACAACATCATACAACAATTAATTATCATGATTCAATTCCAACTTAATCATTCAAGGGTTTCATGAATCTATACTGTTACAAATCAATGCATGTGGAATTTAACACTCATTCATGGAATACAATTCAATTACTCATTATCAACATGAACAAAAGCAGCCCAACCATGAAATTCATAAGAAAATCCATAACTTGAATTTAGAAAAGGGATTCTTCGGCTTCATGGACGAAAGGAGTCCATGAAAGAACACTATACATACCTTAGTTCGTGATTTCGTAAAGATTGATGGTGAAACCTTCTTGAAATTGGATCTTCTACGAAAACCCTAGCTTGTTCTTGAGAGAAACTTAAGAGAAGAGAGTGTATTTTGGGTGAAAAGTGGCTGAATCACATGTTAAAGGGATTAAATAGGGGTGGTAAATTGACCCTTTTAACCCTGGACACGTCTTGTAATTTTAGTAAAAGTTTCTCGAATTAAAGGCCTGGCGCGATGCAGCGCTATCGCACCGTGTAACTGGAATTTGACAATTAGGAAATTGAGGGATGGCGCAATGCGAAGCCATCGCGTTGTCCCCTCTTTCATGACCTGGAACTTTGATACGACGTGGGGAAATCACGCTGAGACACTGGAAAAAAGATAATTCTGAATTTGAGTGTTGGCGCAATGCGCCATAATTATAGACAGCTACTGGAAATTGCCAAATACCATTTCCTCTTGTGGTGCGGTGCGCCACTGAGTAATATGGCACTATTTTATGATGGAAACTTAAAATAGTCATAACTCTTACCCGGATATCGGATTTAAGCGAATCATATATAGATGGAAAGCTTATTGAATTTTCCATATGACAAAAAGTGAAAATCTTGAAAATTCCTTATGAAATAATTATCCTTCACTTTAGAATCTAATACTAGGAATTCTTGAGATGAAATTTGCTAGAAATCTTTGGGATATTATAATATCTCCCCCTTAAGAACATTTATTTTTGAATGAGACTGAGTGAGAGGGGAAACAACAAGCTGAACATGAACTGAACATGAATAACTAGAACATGATCTCATGACTGACAAGCTGAACATAACATTTCAAATATGCATATCTGATGTGTAACTGGTTCATGAATGCATGACTGAATGTTTTGAGGAACTAAGTTTCTCACAATGAGAATGCATTTCTAATGCATAATTATATAACTGAAATGATACATGAGTGCATGACTGAATATGTAATGGTACTTAATACCAAGTTTATAATGGGAACATGAGGATGAAACTGCATACCAAGTTTGTGATGTACACTGAATATGAAACTGAGTAAGCTTAAGGAGAACTGTTACCTTGAGCTTGATCTGAGTTGGTGAAGAAGAGGTGAGGATACTTGGTACGCATGTTTCCTTCTGCTTCCCAATTAGATCCCTTAACGAACTGATTTCGCTAAAGAACTTTAACTAGAGGGACTTCTTTGTTCCTCAATCTACGAGTCTAATAGTCTAAGATTTCGACTGGAATCTCTTCATAAAAGAGAGTGTTCTGAACATCAATACTCTAAATAGGGACTACAACTGAGGGGTCACCTATTCACTTCTTGAGCAAAGATACATGAAAGACTGGATAAACTAAGGCTAGATCTGAAGGTAATTCGAGCTCATAAGCTACCTGCCAAAACGACTAAGAATCTTGAAGGGACCGATATATTGGGGACTGAGCTTTCCCTTCTTGCCAAATCTCTTCACTCCCTTCATAGGAGATATCTTTAGATAGACATAATCACCAACCTCAAACTCGAGATCTTTTTTATGAACATCTGCATAAGACTTTTGTCAGCTCTGAGCAACCCGGAGTCTTTCTCTGATTAACTATACTTTTTCTAAGGCATCAAATACTAAGTTAGGACCTATGACTGAGACCTCACTAACTTTGAACCCACTAATTGGTGATCTATATCTCCTACCATAGAAAGCTTTAAATGGAGCCATCTGAATACTGGAATGATAGTTGTTGTTATATGTAAACTCAATCAAAGGTAAGTGTTCATCCCACTTTCCCTTGAAATCAATTGCACATGCCCTTATCATATCTTCTAAAGTCTAAAAGGTCCTTTTTGCTTAACTATCTATCTGAGGATGGAAGGCTGTATTGAGATAAACTTGGGTACCGAGACCCTCTTGGAATACTTTCCAGAAATGAGAGGTGAACTAGGTACCTCTGTCTTTGATAATGGACAATAGAACACCATGCAATCTGACCAACTCCTCTATATAGAGTTTGGCACAATCCTCAGCTGAATAAGAGGTATGAACTGGAAGAAAATGAGCTGATTTGGTCATTCTGTCGACACTGACCCAGACTGAATCATGTTGATGACGAGTTCAAGGCAAACCCATCACGAAGTCTATGTTCACAACTTCCCACTTCCAAGTAGGAATACTGAACTCCTATATGAACCCACTAGGCTCCTGATGCTCTATCTTAACTTTCTGACATATAGAGCACTTAGCCACAAACTCTGCAATGTATTTCTTCATCCCACTCCACCAATAGATTTCCCATAAGTTGTGGTACATCTTTGTGGCCCCTGGATAAATAGAGTAGCATGCGCCATTTGCTTTCGCAAGAATTCGCTGCGTTAAGTCGTCTACACCTGGAACATAGAGACGACCCTGACAATGCAAAACACTATCTCTTCCTTAGGAGAAAACCTCTACTTTCTGACCCTGAACTGACCTTTTCAACTTGACAAGGCTGGGATCTCTATCTTGCTTTTCTTTTACCTCGGAGACTAGAGATGATTCTGAATTACTCGGAACACATACACCACCCTCTAAATAATCGACTAAGCAAACGCTTAGTCTAGAAAACTGATGGACTTCTTGAGCTAACTATTTCTTAAAATCCTTCACATGAAAAATACTACCCATGGATAGCTTACTGAGAGTGTCGGCCACTACGTTGGCCTTGCCCGGATGATAGAGGACACTCATGTCGTAGTCTTTCAAGAACTCTAACCACCTTCTCTGATGAAGATTGAGATCTTTTTGACAAAAGACATACTGAAGACTCTTGTGATTTGTGAAGACATCTACATGAACTCCGTAGAGATAATGCCTCCAAATCTTTAATGCAAAGACTATGGCTACTAACTCAAGATTATGAGTAGTATAATTCCTCTCATAGGGTTTAAGTTGTCTGGAGGTGTAGGCTATGACCTTACCATGCCGCATGAGGACGCAACCCAAACCTACTCTGGATGTATCACAATACACCACGAACCCATTTGAACCATCTGGAAGAGCTAAGACTGGGGCTGAGGTAAGTCGAGTCTTCAAATCCTGAAAAATCTTCTTGCAAGGGCCTAACCACTAAAACTTAACTTTCTTCTGAGTCAATCTGGACATAGGGGATGCAATAGATGAAAATCCTTCAACAAACCATCTGTAATAGCCAGCCAAACCTAAGAAACTCCTGATATATGATAGAGAGATAGGTCTTGGCTAGTTTTTTACTGCTTTGGTCTTTTAAGGATCAACTCTAATTCCGTCACCACAAACGATATGACCAAGGAATGCTACTAACATTACCCAAAATTTGCACTTACTAAATTTGGTGAAGAGCTGATGATCTTTGAGAGTCTTAAGTACTGTTCTGAGATGGTATGCATGATCGCGCTCAGTGTGGGAATAGACCAGAATATCATCTATGAAGACTATGATGAACATGTCCAAGTACTGCTTGAACACATGGTTCATCAAGTCCATGAAAGTTGCTGGGGCATTGGTAAGACCAAATGACATGACTAAGAATTCAAAGTGACCAATACCGAGTACGAAAAGCTATTTTTGGAATGTCACTATCTCTAACTTTGAGCTGATGATAGCCAGATCTGAGGTCTATCTTAGAGAAATAGCTGGCACCCTAAAGTTGGTCAAACAATTCATTGATTCTGGGAAAAGGATACTTATTCTTGACAGTGACCTTATTGAGTTGACGATAATCAATGCACATTCTGAGAGAACTATCTTTCTTGCACATGAATAAGACTAGTGCACCCCATGGGGAAATCCTGGGTCTAATGAATCCCTTATCTAAAAGATCCTTCAACTGTTCTTTTAGTTCTCTGAGTTCTGTTGGTGCCATTCTGTATAGCGGAATAAAGATAAACTAAGTATCTGGAAAAAGATCAATGCCGAAGCCTATTTCCCTTTTGGGAGGAATTCCTGGAAGATCGTCGGGAAATACATCTACATATTCATTTACTACTAGGACTGATTCAAGGCTGGGAGTTTCAGAATTAGTATCCTTAACTCAAAAAAAATGATAGGCACATCCTTTGGATATCATTTTCCTTATTCGAAGGTAGGAAATAATCTGACCCCTAAAAGCGAATACACTACCCTTCCACTCAAGGACGGGTTCATTTGGAAACTAAAAATGGACTATTCTGTTTCTGCAGTTGAATATGGCATATCAGGAATGAAGCCAATCCATGTCGAGAATGACATCAAAATCAGTCATCTCTAATTCGACTAAGTCTGCTAAAGTAACTTTCTGAAATATCATAACTGGGAAGTTCCTGTATACCTACTGGCTATGATGGTTTTGCCCACTGAGGTAGAGACTGAGAAGGGCTCTGCTAGAATCTAGGGACTGATTTCGAAACCAACTGTTATATAGGGAGTAACAAAAGACAAAGAAGCTCCTGGATCTAGCAAAGCATAAACATGCACATGAAAGATCTGTAACATATCAGTAACTACATCAGGAGAATTTTCCTGATCTTGTTGGGTCTGAAGAGCATATAGTCTACCCGCTAGTAGCACTGGTGGTGGCACCCTACTGATTCAGGCGACCGGACTAAGCTGAGGACTCTATTGAACCTTAGTCTCTAATACCAAGTTTGTAATACCTCGATTTGCTAAACCAGAATGCTACACAGTGCTTATGATCCCGAAGGACCACAAGCTAATCCATGACTGATATCTGTACCTGTATACTGTATAAAATACTGAATAATGCAGAAACATGCACTGAAAGGCCATAAGGTTCAATACTGAACATAACATAGATAAGCTAACATCTATGGGTAATACAATACCTAAAAAAACTGTAAACACTAAAGTCTAAAACATAAGAGTCTGTATCTAGTCTGAAAGCCTCTACTATCTGAATAAGCTGAATAAGGAGTTGATAGGTCTTGTCCCTAACTAAATCCAACTAATAACTAATCAATGAAATAGTGGAGAAATAATTATGTCCTTGAAGGATGAGGACTCACTTCTATTCTGACTGCTAAGACTAGAATCTACTGCTGATGTGGAACTTATGTCTCTAAACCTATGGTGTAACATAAAAAGAAAGCACCATAGCGCAAATGCGTCAGCACAATAGAATGTATGATTATATTTGTGAGGTAGGCTAATGCAAGGGTTAACATGCATGAATAATGCTAGCTAACTGTCTAACATGAATGCGAGAATAGATACATAAATACGTAACTGTAACTGGCATTGTGATATCATGATTACTGAATCTGAATACTGATGACATGACATTCTAAAAACTGATATAACTGATAGCATAAAAAGTTGTATCTAAATATAACTGATAACATGGGTGACTGTATCTGACAGTCCTAAATCTGATGGAACTATCTGAGTTCCTTGATGTATCTAAGTCGACTGTATCTAACAGTCTTGAATCTGAAGAACTATCTAAGTTCTTTTACTGAGATTGGTACTGAAACTATGGGAGGTAGTATTTAACCGACATTCCCCTGATATGCTATTATGGCTAAGTTAGGGTCCAATCTATAACCCCAATTGTAAGGGTGTCAATACCGCACCACAGGAAAGGACAAGCTGTGGGCGAGCCTTATCTGATAGTGTCCCCAAAATAGAATGGTGGGGCCCTTTTTTGATAGTGCTTATCCACCTCATCAACCCTCATCAGACAGTGTTGATGTCTCAACCTATGTTGGCTACATAATTCTGGAATGCAAGGATGACTTCTAAGGATCACACCCTCATCTGATAGTGTGTGTCCCCATCCTTAGGTTCACTCGATGCTAATTCCTACTCCCATCTAAATAAACACTGAACATGATTTACTAAACTGAACTTGAGCTGAGTTACTAAGTTCCGTTAACTGATAGAATACTACTGATATCTGACAACTGACTGAGTCATGATATCATAGAGATTTTTCCTAAGTCATAAGACTATCTATAGTCTAAGGATTCATAGCTTGACTGAGAGTATCGTGAAAACATGACATGGCTCTAGATACACAGCTAATGTTTCGGGTACGAGTACCCCCAGGACTCGATGGAAGGAAACTGACAAAGCATGACTTACTTGAATACATAATAATCATCATAATACATTTACTGAAGCATTTCATCAAACATATGGTAGGCATAAACTTGTACCTACATAGGGATTTTATGATATCATTCTAATTAGACACTTTCCCTTCATCTAGGCATTCAACCAAACACATAGAAGGCGTAGAATATGTAAACAACATCATACAACAATTAATTGTCAGGATTCAATTCCAATTTAATCATTCAAGTGTTTAGTTCTAGGATTTCATGAATCTATACCGATACAAATCAACCCATATAGAATTTAACACTCATTCATGGAATACAATTCAATTACTCATTATCAACATGAACAAAAGCAGCCCAATCATAAAATTCATAAGAAAATCTATAACTTGAATCTAGAAAAGGGATTCTTGGGCTTTATGGATGAAAGGAGTCCATGAATTAACACTATGCATACATTAGTTCGTGATTTCGTAAAGATTGATGGTGAACCCTTCTTAAAATTGGATCTTCTATGAAAACCCAAGATTGTTCTTGAGAGAAGAGAGTGTATTTTGGGTGAAAAGTGGCTGAATCACGTGTTAAAGGGCTTAATGAGGGTGGGAAATTGACCCTTTTAACCCTGGATGCGTCTTGTAATTTCAGCAAAAATTTCCCAAATTAAATCCCTAGCGCGATGTGGCGCTATCACTCCGTGTCACTAGAATTTAACAATTGAGAAATTGAGGGATGGCGCGACGTGGAGCCGTCGCGTTGCCCCTTCTTTCGTGACCTGGAACTTTGGTGCGATGCAGGGGAAATCGCGTTGAGACACTGGAAAAAAAACAATTCTGAATTTGAGTGCTGGCGCAATGCGTCATAATCATGGACACCTACTGGAAATTTTCAAATTTCATTTCTCTTGTAGCATGGCACGCCACTGACTAATATGGTGCTATTTTACGACGGAATCTTGAAATAGACATAACTTCTTACCCGATTAACGAATTTAAGTGAATCATATATCGATGAAAAGCTTATTGAATTTTCCACATGACAAAAAGTGAAAATCTTGAAAATTCCTCATAGAATAATTATCCTTTACTTTAGAAGCTAATACTAGGTATTCTTGGGATGAAATTTGCTAGAAATCTTCGGGGTATTACAAAGACCTACTATATTAACCAATTATTTGACTCTATAATTCAACTTACAATCTAGATTTAGTCATACACATTTATACCTTTTACTTCCTAACCCTTAGCTTAACTTGACCCTAGGCTCTTAAGTTAAGTCGCCACCTCTTTATACCATAATCAATCCTCATCACTAAACTTAAGTTAGATTATTTCATATTCCAATCGCACATAATACCAAGTTCACCTTTTTTATGGTAATTAAGCTAAATAACTAGATTATGAACTCAAACAGTCTCATTGTCATCTATATTCACATAGTTCACATTACAATCCATCATAGAATCATACAAACACAAAACATCCATCAAGAATTTATACATTGACATTTCAATACATAATTAGATCCTTATTACATTAAATTCATATTTTATCCATCCAAACTCCATGCTTGTGGGCTAAGTATGATTTCTCCCTTCAAATCTACATTATAGATACGATTACTAACCACGGTCTACTACTCATAAATCATAACCTATCTGGGCATCAAGATGTTGTAATAAATAAGTTATACCATGGATGATCTTTCTTCTTCTTCACGTTTGCGAAGGCTAATCATCTAATAAATGATGATTATAAGAGTAATTAATAAACTACTCTTTAAAAAAAGTACTTGGGGAATTCAATCCCACTAATTCTACCCTTATTTACGGTGTATAAAATTTACCCAATGGTCAATTGGTCATCAAATAGTTCCTTCAATCTCAATCCAACTCTATTAATAAAGTATTTAGAATAAAGGTTCTACCTTTATTGAATTTGAGGTCCCCAACTATCAATATTCATCTTTTAAAAACATTGTTTTATGTTAGGGATTGTTCTAAACAATTTAGAAATGATTCTATCTAAACCCAACCACAAGTCTTTTCCAAGAAAATCATAAACTTAGATTCAAATCCCCAAGAATTTTACCATTAAAGGTTGTTCTAATGATTTTAGCATGTTAAAGAATTGAAAAATAAAGAAGATGATGGAAGAAACTTACCTCAACGAAGAATTTCCACCCACACCAAGAGAAAATCACTTCTATAGGGCTTAGGAATGAAAATTTAGGGTTTGGGAGCTGAAACCTATCAAAAATGAGTTATAAACTATTGTTTGTGCCGCTATAGCACTCCAGCCCGCTACGACGCCCTCAACTTTTTCAGCTCAAATAGTCTTCAGTAAAATGGTCATAATGCGTTACTCAGAAATTGGATTAATAAAAGATTGGTTGTGTTGGAAAGAAGACTCATAGATCTTTAATTTTGTGGGTATTAGGCCCCCTATATCTTTAAATTTTGGGGTAATTCTCATTTGAAGTTGACCCTATTTTAAACTTAGCCAAAATTAAATCGATAAGGATACTTTCAACTTAACTTTGTGCTAGGAGTATTGTATGACCTTAGTACATATCAAATGCAATACCATGATAAAAAATTAATCCTAACACATGTGACATATGAGATTTGTATATCCTTATTACAGATATTTTTGATAACAATGAAATTGATCATTACAACTCATAAGGGTAATTTTGATACCAAAATGAGTAAGGATAAAAATGATCTATTTTTTATAGTTCAGGATATTTTTGCCTCATCATTAAATAATATCTACTTAGTTTATCGGTATAAACCTCTGCAAATTGCTTAAACTTTGAAGGACCACATCAGTTTCTGTATTTTACGAGTTGAATGAGTTTGATGAAATCTCAAGTTTCTCGATATGAAAAAATGAACGTTCAAAATTAAAAAAGCTTTTGCCTTAAGTACATCCTTAAATTCATCAAAATTTTCAATGTTGTGATAGTTTTAAATTTATTGATTGATGATTGGCAGTGTACTTCACTGGAGAAAAAAAGCTTTTGAATTCATATTATTTATTAATTTAAGCATGTGCTTCACAAAAGTGTAGGATGGAGTAGTTATAAAATCTAAGGAAAAAACAACCATGAAGTTGTAAAAGAAAACAAGAAATAATAATTTGACAGATTCTAAACTTATAGTAATGTCTAAGAAAGGCATAACATTTATAGAAGGCAATAAAAAAATAAACATGATAAAACTCTTTCCAATAGGCATACATATACATTGATCAACAAAAAATTCTTAATAATCAATAGTAGTGTTGTCATATAAAATATGATGCTTATGCTACTTAGAATTGTTGTGTTATAATAAAGGAAATAAGAAACATAAGTTTTACAGAAGACAGCAAGAAATCAACCATTTGATATTATATTGGTCTCCAATCAACTAAAACATACAAAAAAGAGTTAACCAATTAAAAAATCAAACTTAGCAGTCAATAGTAGTGTTACAATATAATAGGATGAGCGTCTCAGCTAACCACACAATGGACTTCAGTATGAACATGACCGCAACAATTAGCTAAAAATTTCATCTTCTTTCTCTATTCTTTTGCTACAATTTGTCTAAGCAATATTTAAATTGAACACATCCACGTTAGTTTGAGATTTCTATGAAGAGGTTAAGCAAAAGCTAGCATTGAATTAGTAAACATAAAAATGGGAAACTAAAACCTAAAACAATACTATTATTGTGGTTACAACCGCATGCTTAATTCATAATTGCCTGAGACAGTCCGTATAATAATGTATTAAACATATTATTATCAAAGTAAATGCATACAGATACTCAAAAATGACACATAGGAGTTTGTTTCTACTTATACTAATAGTGGTGTCAACACTTTTCCATCCTTCAATCTCTTCGACTTCTTCCTTAATTCTCACAACAAAAGTTTTCACAAATTTTATCTTACACAAAGACAACTTAATCTATTTTTTGTGTTGAAATATATGCAAATCTAAGGGGAACCTCCTTAAACTTTCCACATTATTTTATTACAAGTGTTTCAAGAAGAAGAAATAATTTCTATGAGGTATCCCACCTTGAGATACCTAAGTCTATTAGTTTTAAGAACTTGAGTTAATTAAAGGTGATAATTCAAAGGCACCACTCTTTGGATTTAATTGAATTTCATAATTGGAGATACTCCATGCTTGGCAGTCCCGTAATGAAGCACGTCATACTTTTTATTAGAATACATCTTAGAACCAGCTTCTTTAAATTTAAAGGCAAGTGTAACCCAGATAGGACTAAGAGATACTCAAAGGGAAGATGAAGTGCTTGAAGTTGGATAAGACTCTCCAATTCAGAGAAGACTTGTGAATTATGGCCTTAAATTAAAGATATGTCAAATGGATTAAAATATTCTTTAATTTTGCTATCTTAAACATGCCAGGTAAAAATTTGAATTAAATAATTACTACAAATGACATATTTATACTTTTTTAAATACACTAAAATGAAAAGTAGTTCAAACCAATTGAAATGGAAGAAGTAATATCGAGTCTTATTTAGGAATAGGGGTTAAAGATACTAAAATTTCCTATATATTCAAGATAAGATCCATAATTATAAAACATAACTGGAAAAAATTGTTTAATAAACATAGAAACTGGTTTGTTTCAAAACTTATACAAAACATCACACATTGAATCTGCCCCACTATTTCATGTATAAATGTTGTATAAAGTCTGTATGAAATATGTATATTAATATATAAATTTGGTATAAGTGAGGTTTCTGAAAAATACATGTAAACTTTGAGTATGGATACATAATTATGATAGATTACAAGTAAATTGCATAAATTACATAAGGATCCATATATAAACATAGTATCGATTTACATAGGCTCGATGGTCCAATCTCATAATGAGAATGTATGTATGACTAACACATCAGGTGTTGGCCACCATAAAATTTTGAGTTTTGAAATCCCTATCCTGACTAGGACTCACCTTACAAGTCGTAGTGTATCATTGTGGGTCATAGGACTCCAATCGTAGGGTGTCCAGTAAAGGTAGACTAAGTTACTATACTAATTACGAGTGGCTATTAATGAGTCCTAAAGACACTAAATGAGTCATATGGTTCCATCCATATCTAAACCAATGTGTGCCCCAAGTGTTTCTGTCTTGACTACGACATGGACCCTCCGTGTCGTAAGGTCACTTGACAAGTCATATGGTCGGAATCATAAGGTCACCAGAGAAGGGTTCGTCAGCTACTGTCTTGACAATGACTCATGGTGACGAGATGTAATGTCTCCTTGCAAGTTGTATAGTGACTCGTAGTCACTAGCGATAATTTTTTAGCTTTTAAATTAAGGGCACTTTGGACATTTCCCTTTTACCCAAATCGCAACCCACGACTTAAAATCCTTTTAGGGTGTCATTAACACTCCAAAAAAAACTGAAATAACTTCTCAATATCTTCTAAATGCTCTTAAAAAAGATACTTAAGGTTTCCAACAAGTTAATTCAGAGCCCCCAAGGGAAAATTCTCTCCATAACTCTTGATATTTCAGGCAGGTTACTCTTCCCTAATTATTACTTAGTGAAAACATGTGTTTTAAATAGTTCTCCATGTGTTTTTGATATTGGTTTTGGAACATGGGTTCAAGGTTTTGAATGATTGTTGTTTATGTGATATTTCATGTTTACAAATGCATTGTTTATGTTTTAAATGGTGGTTTGGAAATTAATTTGATGCATCGGTATGGTGAATAAACTAGGGAATTATGATTTCCCTAAAGTTTATAAATATTGACAATTGAATTGGTAATAACCCCAACCCAAATTTTGGGAAAGTTGTTTTCGAGTATGAGGAAATTGCATGGAACTACTTTCAAAATAATTGCATAATGTAAAAAGGTTATTGAAACATGATGATTAAATTAATGAACAAGGGACTTGTTCTCCCGATTTAATGAAATTCAAATGGCATGTTGATGTTACCTTACAAGTGTACTTAGTATGATGATACCAACTGTGTATGCTTGAATGTGTATAATGGTTCAATTAATGGAAAGGTGTGCTGAATATTTTAATGGGGCTTAAAAGAGGGTTGTGGAGCTTGGTCATGAAAATGATAGTACTAAGGGGTAAAAATAGAAAACTGAGTTTGCCGATGCAGGGCCAACGCGGGGGTCAAAATGGCGTGGAGTTAGAGTCCCCTTGCTTAAAATTGGGTGGTTCGAGTCAACCAGATTATATGATTGGGAGGTCATAGTCTCCATAATACATGACATAATTGGGTGCTTAATTCACCTTAGTATATGGTTGGAAGGTTCAAGTTCCCCATGTATTTATATAAGAGTTTTCTCTGATTCATATGGCTACACGCACTGGGGACCAACCCGGGTGTGATAGTTGGGGCCTATATCACCCATGGATACTGATATATGATAGTTAAGCTACACAATCCAGGCGAAAGTTTTAAATTGCATGTTAAGTCTTATTCCTTATCCTAATATTTTATATAAGTATGCATGTTAAGTCTTATTCCTTATCCTAATATTTTATATAAGTATATATGTATGCACACATGTATGTGAACATGTACATTAAGTTGAACTAGATTTTGAATTGTTACTTTATCCTTATCCCTGAGTTATATGTTAGTACTCAACCCACTAACCATCTCCGAACACTGTATCCCCATGCAATACAGGGTCCAAAGGTAACTCTACTTTTTCTATGCAGTATTAGGTAGATCGGCTAGATTCGTTGATTGTTTATAGTGAAGTTGTGAGCTTCCATTCTTCAGAAAACTTAATCATTCCATTGGTTTCCTTTCATAAACTAAAAATTAAAGAGTTCACATTAAAATTGTCTTTTTCATTGTCATTGTCAGAGTTAGGGATATGTCCCGACTTAGATTGTTTTTGGTTTAGTACAGGATTTGAGGATACTACTGTGGATTGG
This sequence comes from Capsicum annuum, assembly GCF_002878395.1. Lineage (NCBI taxonomy): Eukaryota > Viridiplantae > Streptophyta > Magnoliopsida > Solanales > Solanaceae > Capsicum > Capsicum annuum. The sequence goes on along the minus strand of NC_061119.1, from coordinate 86,692,522 downwards.
ACATTGCTGTTTACATTTTTAGTTTTCTTTGACCTTAATAATTTTCTATCTTATTATATGTTTGGAATTCATCTGCTGCTAGGGGTTATGTTCTGTGTTGACTAGGCTAAGGAGGGTAGTCTTTGGTACTCGATAGACTTAGGATGCCCATCACTGCTAGGCCTTGGTTCAAGTCATGACAAAGATGGTATTAGAGACTAGGTTTAGTGACATTGGGCATACACAAATCCGTGTCAATTAAAGTCTTTTTTATAGATATGTAGGGCACCCACTGATAAGGGAAAGGCTACGAGACATTTAGAAATATTTTTCTTTCTTGTTGTTCTATTTTGGGCTATAGAGTCTAAGGTCTTGAATTCTATCTAATCCTCATTTTGTTGCATTACATATCATGCCTCTAAGAAGATCTAATGAAAACTCTTTTATCCGATCTAGGGATAATGTCGATGGAGCTCATTTAACTTATGAAGTTCAGACCTAATCTATGACTCTAACTCCTGATTATTCTCATAGAATTCCACTGGTCCTTACTAGTCCTCCTCGGGACCCTTGGGTTGATGATGATCATGCCTCACTTCCCCAAGAAGATATTTCTAATGTTGAGTTTTGCCGATTTATCCATCTATTGACCCAGTTGGTAATATCTCAATCATGTTAGTTGGATACAGCTGATACTATTGTGAGTTATTCTGAGGTTACTCGAGTTAGGAAGTTTATGAGGCTCAATTATTTGACCTTTACTGGGTCTAAGGTTGAGGAAGATCCTTAAGGATTCATAGATGAAATAGAGAAGATCTTCTAAGTTATGTATGTTTAACAAGGTTTCAGTTGCCACGTCTTCAGCTCCTGCACCAAAGGGTACTACTTTTGGCTCCGGCACTGGTCTAAATTTCCTTAATGATCTTCCCACTCACCAGTAATTTGAGGAATCTCCATATGTTGTCACTAGTGTGTTATAACTTTTTTCCTGTGATATGTATTGTCTGCTTGATTCGGGGTCTACCCTTTTTTATGTGACCCCTTATACAGCTATTCAGTTTGGTTTTGGTCTCGAGTGTATTTCGGATCCCTTTTTTATGTCTACTCCCGTGGGTGACTCTATTGTGGCTAGAAAAGTCTATAGAGGTTGTGTGGTATTTATCCATAGTAGAAAGACGTTAGTGGATTTGATAGAGTTGGCCATGTTAGACTTTGATATGATTTAGGAGATGGATTGGTTGCACTCGTGCTATGCATCTCTTAACTGTAGGACCCGAAGGGTCAATTTCTAATTCCCAAATAAGCTGATGATGGAGTGGGAAGGCAGCTTCCTAGTGCCTAAAGGGAGATTCAATTCGTATCCAAGATCCTGAAGGTTGATCTCCAAGGGGTGTCTATACTATTTAGTCCATATTAAAGATTTTAGTTTTAAGGGTTTTGTGGTTTATTGTGATGCACCCCGTGTGGGACTAGGTTATGTTTTGATGTAGCATGGCAAGGTGGTTACATATGTTTCTAGGAAGTTGAAGATATATGAGAAAAATTACCCAACTTATGAATTAGAATTGTTGGCTATGGTCTTTGCCTTGAAGATATGGTGCCACGACTTGTATGGAGTTCATGTTGATATCTATTCTGATCATAAGAGTTTAAAATATGTGTTTACCCAGAAGGAGTTAAATCTCAGGCAAAAAAGATGGCTTGAGTTGCTCAAGGACTATGATATGAGTCTTCATTATCATCCAGGTAAAGCTAACATGGTTGTTGATACTCTTAGCAAGTTATCTATAGGAAGCTTATCTCATGTGGATGAGGAGAAGCGAGAGTTGGTGAAGGATATTCACCTGTTGGCTAATCTTAGGGTTTATCTCTTAAACTCTAAGGATGGAAATGTGATGGTGCGAGAGGTGGTGAAGTTATCTCTTGGTGTTGATATAAAAGAGAAGCAGGTTTTGGATCCGATCTTGATGTGGATTAAGGATGATGTAGGCCAACAGAAAGTGAAGGTCTTTGAGATTGGTGGCGATGGTATCTTGAGATACCAAGGTAGGTTGTGTGTCCCTATATTGATGGATTGTGTGAGAGGATCTTGGTTAAGGCTCGTGAGTTGAGGTACACTGTTCATCCTGGATCAACGAAGATGTACCATGATTTGAAAGAGATTTATTGGTGGAATAACATAAAGCGGGATGAGGTGAATTTTGTTTCCAAGTGTATGGTTTGTCAACAAGTGAAGGTGGATCACTTGAGACCTGGTGGGTTGTCTTAAGAGATTGAGTTTCCCGAATAAACGTAGGAAGTGATTAATATGGACGTTGTTACTAAGTCTTCCGCAGTCCTGCCATCAGTTTGATTCAATTTGTGTCATCATTGATAGATGACTAAGTCTGTTCATTTCTTACCTATGAGGACAAATTACTCTGCTGAAGATTATGCATGGTTTTTATTCAAGAAATTGTTAAGTTGCATAGTGTGCTTATTTCTATTATATCTAATCAAGGTACTTAGTTCTCATATTTTTGGTGTTCTTTCTAGAGAGGTTTGGGAACTAAGGTGAACCGTAGCACCACTTTCCACCCCAAATAGATGGGAAAGTAGAGAAGACTAATCAGACTTTGAAGGATATATTAAGGTTTTGTGTGCTTCACTTTGGTGATAGTTGGATTGATCATTTACCTCTCATAGAGTTTACATATAATAATAGTTACCACGCAAGCATTGGGATGGATTCATTTGAGGGTTTGCATGGTAGGAGATGTCGTTCTCTTATTGAGTGGTTTAATGTTAGCGAGGCTAGGTTGTTTGGTCCTAATTTGGTTTATCAGGCTATATAGAAGGTGAAGATGATTCGGAATAGGCATAAGATCACCCAAAGTCGCCAAAAGTCCTATATGGATATGAGCCTAAGGGAATTAGAATTTGAAGTTGGCGATTGGGTGTTCTTGAAGGTGTCTCCTATAAAGGGGGTGATGTGGTTTGGAAAAAAAGGGAATCTTAGTCCCCGTTATGTGGGCCCTTATTTGATTTTTCAAAGAGTGGGTAATGTGGCTTATGAGTTAGACTTGTCTCCCTATTTAGGTTTTGTTCACCTGATTTTTCATGTTTCGATGTTGAGGAAGTGACTGGGTGATCCTTCCCTGGTGGTTTCATTGGAAAGTGTTGGTGTTTTGGACAATTTGTCATATGAGGAGGTCCTGATTGAGATCTTGGATCGGCAAGTCCGTCGGTTGCAGACAAAGGCTGTAGCATCGAAGATCCTATGGAGGAACCAAAAGTTTGAAGAAGTTACTTAGGAAGCTGAAGAGGACATGACGTGCAAATACTAATTCTTGTTCCAATTCCAGATAATCATGCTTAAGGTATGTATTAATCTTAGCATTTTTGTTTTCTGTCTTTGTTAAAGGTAGGTGTGCGTGTATTTTTGTGTTAAACCATACTAATAGATGCCTTGACCCATCATTCGAGGATGAATGATCCTAAGGGGGGATGTGACACCCCATGTGTTGGCCACCATAAAATTTTGAGTTTTGAACTCATTGTCCTGACTATGACTCACCCTATGAGTCATAATGTGTCATTGCGGGTCATAAGGCCTCAATCGTAGGGTGTCCATTAAAGGTAGCATAAGTTACTGTCCTGATTGTGAGTGCCTCTTAACGAGTCGTAAAGACTTTAAACGAGTTGTATGGGTGCCCCAAGTATTTTTGTCTTGACTATGACTTGGACCCTACGAGTCGTAAGGTCGTATGATGAGTCATATAGTATGAATCGTAGGATAAGGGTCCTTCAGCTACTGTCTTGACTACGACTCGTGGTGATAAGCCGTAACGCGTCCTTACGAGTCATATAATGAATCGTAGTCACTGACGATAATTTTTCAGCTTTAACTCAAGGGCACTTTGGATATTTTCCTACGATTTAAAACCCCTTTAGGCGTCACTAACACTCCAAAATAAATTGAAATAACTTCTCAATCTCTCTCAAATTCTCTCAAGCAAGATACTTAGGGTTTCCAAGAAGTTGATCAATCAGAGCTCCTAAGGGCAAATTCTCTTCATAACTCCTGATATTTCAGGCATGTTACTCTTTCCTAACTATTACATTATGAAAACATGTGTTTTAAATAGTTCTCCATATGGTTTTGATGTAGGTTTTGAAACATGGGTTGAGGGTTTTGAATGATTGTTGTTTATGTAATATTTCATGTTTACATATGCATTGTTTATGTTTTTAAATGGTGATTTTGGAACCGATTTGATGCATGGGTGTGGTGAATAAATTAGAGGATTGTGATTTCCCTAAATTTGGTGAATATCAATTGAATTGGTAATAACCCCAACCCAGATTTTGTGAAAGTGGTTTTGGAGTATGAGAAAAATTGCATGGAACTACTTTTGGAACAATTGCATGATGTAAAGAGGTTATTGAAACATGACGGATGTATTAATGATCAAAGGGAGTTGTTCTCCCAAGTTAATGGAATTCAAATGGCATATTGATGTTACCTTGCAAGTGTAGTTGGTATAACGATACCAACAGTGTATGCCTGAATGTGTACTATGGCTCAATAAATGAGAATGTGTGCTAAATGTTTTAATGGGGCTTAAAAGAGGGATGTGTAACTGGGCCGTGAAAGTGGTGGTCCTGATGGATCAAAACAGAAAACCGTGTTTGCCAATGCGCAGGTCTAAATAGCCTGGGGTTTGAGTTCCCTTGCTTTTCATCAGGTGATTCGAGTCCATCTTATTATATAATTGGGAGGTTCAAGTTCCCCATAATACATTACATGATTGGGTGCTTAAGTCACCTTAGTATATGGTTAGGAGGCTCGAGTCCCCCGTGTATTTATATAAGATTTTTCTCCAATTCGTGCGGCTACATGCACTAGAGCCCGACCATAAGGTGAGAGATGGGGCCCATATAGCCTGTGAGTACTGATATATGACGGTTAAGCTACATAATTCAGGCTAAAGTTTTAAAGTGCATGCTAAGTCTTATTCCCTATCCCAGCATTTTATATATTAAGTCTTGCTTGAGCATTGCCAGGAATTTGCTGAATTTTGCATCATCCGCCTTCTTCTTCAATCATTGAGGAAAGGGAGGTGGTGTTCTTGGGATAGTTTTCAACACCACTTCCTATTCCTTCTCTCTTTCCTTCTCCAAAGCATTAACAGAACTATCTAGCTTCTCAGACTCCACTAGATTGCTTTCTCTAGATTTATCAACAACTACCTCACCATCTACAGATTTGCCCACATAAGGGCCAGGTAATATCTTACCACTCCTAGTGGTAATCACCATACATGAGCCATCATTCCACAAATTTTGAACCATATCGCTTGGTAACGTTCCTCTTTTTCTCTGGTTGAATGCAGCGAAAAGTTGACTCATCTGCTGCTCCAACTGTTTAATGGCAGTGGAGTGTGAGTGCACCAACTGACTAATGGATGTCAGATGGTCTTCATGGTGGTTACACCAGAGTTGGTGGCCTCAACTCCCTTCAACAATTTCTCCATTATGTCCTCCATGGACATATTTCCAGAGCTAGTTGTAGCAGCTTCCCGATTTCCAGGAGGAACATATAAACTACTCCTGTCATTATTGCTTCTACAGTTTCCTTGCTCACTGTCTTTGTAACCAGGCTTTTCATAAACGTTTCGACCTTGATTCCCTTGGCTATTGCCATGGAAACCCCCTGATTATTAACCTAATTTGCCTTTTCTTCAAGTTCCACATCCCTCGGTCTTGAGACTTTACAGCTTTCACGTTCTCAGTCTTCCCTGATAATAAGTGCTTGGTGAGCAAGTCCATCTGAGTCTTTAGATGGGCCATGTCTTGATCCCGCTCCTAATCTCTCCTGCGTTGTTCAGCAGACATACCAACAGAAACAGTGGGGCCTGCTACCACAGACTCCCTGGTATGCTAAGCCCGACTATGTTTGGTCATTCTATTTAGCATATCTGAGGCATCTTGAAAAGACAGATCAACAAACGAACCACCAGTAGCATTATCTACAATCATCTTTGTTACAGAGTTGAGGGCCCTATATAAAGTCTCCATCAAGTGTAGGTCTGTCATATTGTGGTTCGGATACTGTGTTAGCTTCTTCTTGAATCTCTCCCAAGTCTCATGCAAAGCTTCAATAGGAAGCTGTCTAAAATTGCTGATTTCGTCCCTCAATTGTACCCTCCTGGAGGGTGGAAAAATAGTTCTAGGAACGTATCTTTCAATTTCCTCCACTGGGTGATGGAATCAGGCGTAAGCTCATTCAGCCACAATGTTGTCTCCCCAGACAGAGACAACGGGAACAACCTCAACCGAATAGCGTTCTGGCCCACTCCTGGGTTATCAAATGATTTGCAAATAATGACAAAATTCACCAGCTGCAGGTTCGGATCATCCCCAAGAAGGCCACCAAACAACCCCTTCAGATTGAGGAGTTGGATCAAAGTACTCGTAATGTTGAACTTGGCTCTAGGTGCCAACGATGGAGGATAACCAGAATTATGCTCACGAGGGTTTCCAGTACATGACAAATGCTAAAAGTGGTTCAAGATTCTCACTGTGGGTAGGATAACAATTGTTATCGATGTTATGCTTAAATGTTTGTCGACCTACTTAAGCATTTAATTCCCTAATCCTCTCGGACTTAGGGAATTTCTATTTACTGCCCAAATTTTACCTCAGGTTAACAAACCTTGTTATAGCATTGATTATTAAATGAAGTATTTCCGAGTTCCTGTTGATAATTCACTTCCTACCATATTTGATTTCTTTCTTAAGCAAATCAAAGCAGGTATGTCTACTGTTTGCAACCAACAGAAGTTAATTGAAACTTCAGAATTATCAAAAAATCCTACCACCTTTTGAATCTTGAATACTTAGCACCTCATCAAGACCTAACCCTAGATCCCATAAATCAGGTTAATGGAGTTTAGCCACTCATGATGTAACGAACGAAACACATAATTGAATTCATGATTTGAAAGATAAACTTACAGAGATGAATAATAACTAGTGAATCACAGATTAGATCACAAATAAAAAAATCCCAAAATACTGATAATAATCTCTCAAAATAGTTGTGTTGTTAAAGTCAAGAAGTAAAGAGATAAAATATCAAAATATATTGTCCGAAACTCAAGGTATCGACCTTGTGCGGAATAACAATAATAATAACAACGTCTAGAAAACCCTAAAACAAAGCTTTAAATAGTTTACCCTAAATAAGGAAACAAATTAATAAAAATCAGAAATCCTTCGGATTAGCCGATGGCATTTGTGATAGCTTATCAGGAAGCTAACAACTTATCACAAATGTCATCAGCTTCTTCTTCAGTTTTGTCTCTTCCTGCTTAAGACTGACACAAACTTGATAACCTATCAGCTACGTGACGGCCTATAACAAAATATCGTCAAGGCTTTGCTTCTGCCTTAGGCTGACGATATTCTTGATAACTTATCAGACCCTTGACGGCTTATCACAAAATATCGTCACAACTTCCACTTTAAGCCAATTCTGTCTACTGATAACGACTAACCTGATAGCTTATCATAGAGTTAATGACTTATCACAAATGTCATCAGCTACACTTGCCTTCAGATTTCTTCAAATTTCAACTTCTTTGCTTCATTTCATTTCGGTTCTCTATCATATCTGCTTAAACTGCAAAATCAAACATAAACTAATCAAAAATAACTAAAGTTACTCAAGACCTTGCAATTATTTAGAGCTAAAAGCCTCAAATGTGTTAGCATATGCTCACACATCATCATTCAGTACCTCTTTCTCTTGCTATCAGAGGCTAAGAGAGACGCATTAATTTAAACCATATTTGTGGTACGATTTTTTTATATTTAAAATCTTTCCTTCTTTGGAAAGTCAATGTATGGTTATTTTTTATTTTTTCTATATTTTTAATATTTTCTTGTTTTTAAAATCAAATCCTTACAAAATCATTGATTACATTCTTATTACATACTTAAAACTTTTAAAAATTTGACACTTCTTAAAATTTTTTTATTCTAACGTTTTTATATTTATTTCTAGATTTTTCAAATCTTCTAAAATCAAATTTAGTTGATTTAAATTTTTTAAACTAATGAAAAAGTATTAATTGTCATTAATTCTGATGACTTTTAATAAGGAAAGGTTTTACCATAAGATATTTAATTAATTTTTAAAATATTCTTAAAATCAAATTCAATTGATTTAGAATTCTTAAACTGATGAAAAAAAATATTAGTTGTCATTCATTCTGATAACTTCTAATAAGGAAAGGTTTTACCATAAATATATTTAATTAATTTTCAACTTTTAAATATTAGAAAAAATAGTGAAAATACAATTTTATCTAAAGAAAATACTTTTAATTAAGAACAAAAACTTCAAACGATATTTCTAAGGCCCTTCACACTTTTAGTATATTATAGATATAGATATAGATTATAAATTATAGATATATATTATAGATACATACGTGCACATAGTTATACTAAGATTGGTAGGGGATGCACACATTACCAATTTGAGATGCAAAAATTAAACACCACCCCAAAATAGAGTCAATTCATGCAAAAATTTAATATAAATGACCCAACTTTAGACTTAGGACCCGTAATACACCTTAGGTCCAAAATAACGTAAGTTATAGCCAAAATATTTCACCCTTTTTTTCTCTCTTTCCTCTTCTATGACTTCTTCACCCATACTGGCATCGACAAGCCACATCAATCGCCTTTAATATCTCTCCTTTCTCTCTAGTTATCACCACGAAGATAACCATTAACCTGAATAATAGACATGATGATTTTCCTAATGGAAAAACACAAAACAGAGGTGACACTGGTTACCTCTTCATCGCTGCTACCCTTGTCTGCCTCACCACCTGAAACTTCAACCACCAGTGACACTAGTCCATCCCTTCCACTACTTAAACACCATAAAAGTACCACAAATGTGGATCCCAATCGAATTCATATATTATGTGAGGAATTACGAGATAAACAAAGATCGACAAGTTGATTAAGCGAAATGGTTATCTTGTTAGCCAAATAAACATTTGTTTAAAAAAAAAGAGGGAAATAAATTAAGAAAACTAATTATTAAAACAAATTATGAGATAAACAATTAAACATGCTAAATTATCAAAAAGAAACTGAAAAACATATATGTAAGTAAACTTGATTAAATTTGTAAGTTTAAATAACTAGGTGATAAAAATCATTCTTTTTATAAACAAATAAATAAATTTGATGAAAATCCAGTTTAACATAATTAATGTGAAACTAGGTGATAGTGTAGTTAAGCATGCAAACTTGTTAATTAAAGTAAGGATATGAAAAATAAATAAAAACATGAAGGATATTAAATAAGCAAGAAGAGAGAATTGAGATGAAAATGTACGGAAATCGGTTAATTAACAACTTAAATTAAACTAAACTACCTCAAACAAATAAAGAAATAAAAATGACAGTAAATAAATTTAATAGAGTAAAAAAATTTCAAGATTTAAATAAGAACAAGAGAGTTTTATTTTTCTTAGAAGAAATAAAATATTTGTTGCTTTATAGAAATTGTTGGTTTTAAAAGAGATGAGTTAAAGAATGCAAAGAATTTTTTTCTTGTAAAGCTTTATGTTTTATTGATCATCAACTCTACCTAAAATAGTGCCATCACAACTAAAAATAGATTAAATTTACCATAAAAAAAAATTATTTGCTACCAAATATAAGAACTAATCAGTCTCCTACAACAAGTTGGAATCCCTACTTGATTAGGAGTTGTATGAAATAAAAAAAAAAAAAAGAGAAAATCAAAAAATAAATTGTGTGCATTATTCCTTAAAGCAACTTTTAACTCCTCCTTGCTTTAGAAACTGCAAAATTTTGATCTTCTGTCTTGGGATCTCCACACTTGATAACTGAAAGTGACCTTGCGAATAAACTAAATTCACTTTTGGATTGTGGTAAACTAAATTCACTCCTCGTCTTGAATGCAACCCTTGACTATTAAATCCTTTTGGCATGTCTTCCTACTTTGTTTGCATCTTGAATTTGAATTTACCTGTTATATTTTTCTGAAACATAGATGACTCCTCCAATGCTTCAATTCCTTTAGGAACATTGAAATCTCCATTAAACCTAGGAGGTTCACATATTGCTTGTGCTTTTTCAATTAGAGGATCATCTTCTAATTTTTTCAGCCTATGATCTTTTTCATGTTCTACAGAAACATCTTCCATTAGATCAAATGAGAAATGTTTACCTCTCATCTTAATGTTTAAAACTTCGTTTCTAGAACCATCATTGATGAAACAATAGTTATACTCAAAAGGATACTTGTATCCTTTTTATACTAACTGACATATACTCAATAAGTTTTTATGAATACTAGGTACATAAAAAACATCTGAAATTACTTTATTACTTGAACTTGTTTTGATGATAATATTTCATTTTCTTTCAACAAGAATTTGGTCACCATTTTTTATCCTAAATTTGAATATTTCAGTAAGCTTTAATTCTTTAAAAAAACTCTTGTTATAAGTCATGTAGTTGGTGCAACCGATATCAATCAACCAAAAATTTGTTGAAACCTTACTTGAGATAAGTGTTGCAACAAAAAAATGATCTTCTTCTTCTTTTCATTGAGCACACGTGCATCTGCTTCATGGTTCTCAAATTTACTTTTACAAATAATTGTTTCATGGCCATGTTGATTGCACTTGTTGCACTTCGTGTCTGGCCTTTTCCAACATCTATATGGTGGATGATCCATTTTTTATAGTGCTCATAAGGTGCATATTTTTTTATATTTTTATCCCCTTCTTTGATTTGTGGTTGGCTATTAAGGCACTTTCAACCATACCATCATGCCTCATAAGTTTCCTTTGTTCCAGTGCCTGAAAAGAATTTAACAACTCTGCCAAGGTAATCTTGGACAGATCTTGTGTATTTTTCAATGTAGTTATACATGCTTCATATCTTTCGGGCACTGTGACAAGAATTTTTTCAACAATTATTGAATCTTTAAATTCAGTGCCTAGTAATCTTACCTTGTTAACAATGCCAAGTAATATGTCCGAATACTCTTTGACTGTCTCAGAGTCTTTCATTCTCTGCAACTCAAACTCTCTTATTAAATTCAGTACTTGCATTTCTTAAATATTTTCATCTCCAACATATTCTTTCTTCAGATAATCCCAAATTTTTTTTAGTGATGTGATAGACATAATTCTTGTAAAAATAGTTGTTGGAACGGAAGCAAACAGAGTTGCCTTCGCCTTGGACTTCATGATTTTCTTTTTCTTGTGACTCTTCATTTGGGCTTTGGTGGGATTATTTAACAGCGGATTAATTTTGTAATCCTCTTTCACAACTTCCCATAGATCAAGAGTCTCCAAGTAAGTTTTGATTCTCACAAGCCATAATTGATAATTTTTATTATAAAAATAGATAATAGATGGAGCCATTCGTGAAAAACTAATTTCAGAATCCATCTCTTCACTCATGGATCCCTCAAGAAAAATAGCTCTAGATATCAATTGTTGATTTTAATAGAGATGAGTTAGAGAAGAACGTAGAGAGTTTTTTTTGTAAAGCTATATTTTATTGATCATCAACTCCTCCTTAAATAGTGCTATTACAACTAAAAATAGATTAAACTTACCATAAAAGAAAACCGATTTGCTACCAAAAATAATAACTACTTAGTCTCCTACAACAAATAGAAATCCTAATATGACTAGGAGTTGTATGGAATAAAAAAAAAAGAAAATCAAAAAATAAATTGCGTGCATTATTCCTTAAGGCAACTTTTAACAGAAATGATGCAACATTTTTAATTGGAGGTCGATCTTAATTTATAAAATAGTAATATTATAATTATAGTTCTTTTAAAGACAATTAAAAATTTTGAGTTTTAGGGGCCGTTTGGTTTGCGGTACTAAAGTTAATAATCCCGGAATAAAATAATAATCCCAGGATAAAAATTTGAACCACTCGTTTGGTTGTAAATATCTAGAATAACTTATCTCGGGACTAATAATTAGTCGCGAGATAAGTTATCCACCCAATTAGTGGGATAACAATCTCAAGACTATTTTTCTTTGGTATAAAATTATACAATGACTAAAATACCCTCAAAACCTATGATTTCATTTCACACACACACACACACACACACATATATATATATATATATACACTAGTTTAATTATGAATTTTAATAAAAGTTAAATACTTAATAATTTTGACATAAATTTTATATCTACATTAAAATCTTATTAGTAATATATAATAATTTATCAAAAATTTAAATCTAAAATTCAAAATTCTTATTCCATCATTATCTCCAATTATCCGCTTTCATTGACCCGTCTCACATAAAAATATAAACAACATTGTTGAATTACATATTTTAAATTAAATAGTTTTTTAATCACTTGAAAATTGATATGGTATATATAAAATGAATTTTAATATATTATATGAGTGATATGTGTTTAAATGAAATGAAATAAACAATAAATCCTCTTTTACTTTAACAAACTTAAGTTGGAAGTTTTTATTTCAAACTAAATAAGATGTAGTAAGATTTCTTTTAAACACATACGGCATAATCATGGAAAGGCACACGCAAAAAAATTAAAGCTAAATAAGATGAACATTTTATTTTTAAAATATACATGATATAATCATAAAAATGCGCACACACAAAAAAATTAAGCTAAATAAGATAAAAATTTTATTTTTAAGAATAAATATTTAAAGCTTGAAAAGAAATTATATTAAAAAGAGTTAAATAAGATGGAGGGTATTTTGGTAATCACATAATTTATTCTTAGAAATTATACCATGCATATTACTTGGAATACAACAAACCAAACACTCAGTAAAAAATAATTCAAGCATAACTAATCCCAGTATAACTTATCCCATCATAACTAATCCCATCATAACTTGTTTTCAAACCAAACGGCCCCTTAGAGTATAAATACATGAAAATATTTAGGTCTAGATACACATAATCTTTATTTTGAAAAATTTTGATAAGGGTACTCCTAGGGATGCATCGACTTAGTTTAAAAATTGAGAATAAGACCTTATTTCCCCACTAATTATAGATTGGGAGATAGTAATTTACATAATTTGAAATGATAGTTATGTTCGATCCAAATGGTGTAAACGAGACAGGACAATGACTTTGTATAAAGAAATGCAAGTGACTTTTGACAAATGAATCTGTGTTCAAAGCATTTTTGATAAAACTAAAGGAAAGAGCGAGAATTTGAGAGTATCAGAGAAAAAAAATTAGCACATGATTCCCAACCCAACAAACAGCCCCTTATATTATTACATAGCAGAAATGTTCAATACAAAATATAGAACAAAGACATAAGGATATACAACAAAATGACATCTTAAACTAATAAGGTATATCGACAACTAGAGAATAGGAACCTTATTAGGCCTCGGTTTCTTTATCTTCAATAATTTCATTCTTAGGAAAGAAGTCTACTACCATTGTAGCGTGTGGGATTGTTAACTAAGCTAAATAAGTGATTTATTTGGGTTAGTTCTTCTAAAGGTGTTGTCATTACAAAATATTAAAATTAATAATAGTGGATACCCACTGGTAATCAGTTATAATTTTTCATTTGGTTCAACTATAGATCAAGAAAAGGTTGATATGTGAATGATTATGGTGAGGTGGGCTTCTCTTTGAAACTAAGGCCTAAATGTTCTGCTTTAGGAATTATGAAATAGACTATTCATATTGGGGAGTAGTATTTTTTTTAGAAACGTCTCTCTCTCCCCCGTTCTCTAACATTAACTTTGATTGACTGTACTATTTCAACGTCGGCGACAATGTAGACGCGCTGGAAATAGGTAAGTGTACTCTCTCTCCCACCCATTTCTTTCTCTCCCACCCGTTTCTCTCTCTCCCTCATTCTCTCTATCCTCCGTTCTCTCACGTCACTATTATCGCCAGCGGTACAAGGTTTACACCGGCTCAACCCCAGCAATGGTGTTAGTGTACTGCACTAAACACTTAAGTTGGTACGACGACAGTCGGTGTCCAGATTCCGAAAACACTCGGACGACACTCCGGCGACATTCAGGCGACACTCCCGTAGCATTATTCTGGCAACTCTATTTCGGTAATCAATTTCAATATCAAATTGTCGGAACCCAGCAGTAGCACATAAGAGAAGAGTACTTGTCATAAATAAGTACCCCGGTGACTTCTAAACTTTGATATTTAGTTTCTTCTTATTATTCTGTTTCTTGTGACTTTCTTCCAATTTGTTGTGACTGGCTGGTTTCTCGTATTGGTGGATATTGTTATGTTGTTCTAGCTACTAGGAAGGATAGTGTGTATTGTGTATTATGTGTGCCTTCCATTTCCTACTGTTGTTTTTATTTGGGGCTTTGTTTTTTGAGTTGTGGCTTGTAGGGTTGATTGTAGAATAGGGTCATGTCCGAGGGAATTGAGGTTAGGGGTTGTTTTAGGGGTGGGGGAAGAGGGGAGGGCAGGGGTGGGAGTGGGGTCAAGTTCGTATGTTAGGGGTGGTAGAGGTAGACGTGAGGCAAGAGAAAATAGGTTGTGGTAGGTTCTTGGAACATAAAGACCCTTCAGGGTAAGTCCGTAGAGCTGGTGAAGATTCTTAAGAAGAGGAGGATTAATATTGCGTATGTTCAGGAGACTAAGTGGGTAGGGTATAAGGCTAAAAATGTGGATGGGTACAAGTTATGGTACTGGGGGAGCGAGAGGCGTAGGAATGAAGTAGGCATCATAGTAGATGAGAAGCTTAGGGGCAAGTGGTGGAGATTAAGAAGGTCAGTTATTGGTTAATAGCGATTAAGTTGGTCATTGGGGGGCTTACGCTGAATATGTGTAGTGTTTATATATCGTAGGTGGGCTTGGGAGAGGAGGTGAAAATAAGATTTTAGGAGACTTTGGAAGAGGTGGTGAGAAGCGTGCCTAGTTTTGAGAAGATTGTCATAGCAGGGGACTTCAATGAGCTCATTGGGGTTTTACCGGAAGGCTATGATGATGTGCATAAAGATTTTGGTTTCGGAGATAGGAATGGAGAGAGAGAGATGCTCTATTAGATTTTGTGAGGGCCTTTGGGATGGTGGTAATGAATTCAAGCTTTTCGGAGAAGGAGGATCACCTGATTGCCTTTCAAAGTGTGATAGCCAAGACTCGGATTGACTTTTTACTACTTAAGAAGGGCGATAGGGCTTTATGTACGGACTGTAAGGTCATTTCAAGTATCTTTTGACCCAGCACAGGCTTCTGGTGATGGACTTGGTTATCAAGAAGAGAAAGAAGAAGAGGGTCGGGGAGGGCCGACCCATAATTAAGTGGGGTGGCTTGACGCCAGTTTGTATACTGGAGATATGGGAAAAGGTGGAGAGTATGGGGGTGTAGGAGTGTAGGGGGACGTGGATGATATGTTTGATAGGGCTGCCAACTGCATCAAGAAGTCTGCTAAAGAGGTGTTGGGTGTTTCGAGGGACCAAGCAGGATAACATCAGGGGAACTGATGGTGGAATAAAGAAGTTAAGAAGAAAGTGGAGATTAAGAAGATGGCGTATGTTAAGTTGATTGAGAGTAAAAATGAAGAAGATTAGCGGGTGAATAGGGAGGAGTACAAATTATCTAGGAAGGAGGCTAAGTTAGCAGTTACGGCTACTAAGACAGCAGCGTTTGAGAGCTTGTATACGGGGTTAGAGGAGAGAGGTGGGGAAAATAGGTTGTATAGACTTGCTAAGGCTAGGGACCGAAAGGGTCGTGACCTCAATCAAGTGAAGAAAATTAAGAAGGAGGATGGTAGAGTATTAGTGGAGGATGTTCACATTAAGAAAAGATGGCAGGAGTATTTTCATAGACTCTTGAACGATGAGGGGGACAAAGACATTGAGTTAGGGGAGCTGGATCACTCAAAGGAGTGCCGTGATTTCAGTTACTGTAGATATTTTAAGGTTGAGGAGGTCAGAGAGGCTATTCGCAAGATGCGAAGGGATAGGACTACGGGGCCTGACAAGATTTCGGTGGATTTTTGAAAGTATATTAGCGGGGCAGGTTTAAGGTGGTTGACTAATTTATTTAATGGTATTTTCAAGACTACGATAATTCTTGAGGCTTGGAGATGGAGTGCGATGATTCCTTTATATAAAAAAAAAAGGTGACATTCAGAGTTGCAACAACTACAGGGGTATTAAATTGTTGAGTCACACTATGAAGATTGGGTAGAGGGTGGTTGAGCGGAGGTTGAGGAGGTTCGTGTCTATTTTGGAGAATCGATTTAGATTTATGCCCGGTCGCTCGACGACAGAGACAATTCACCTGGTGAAGAAATTGGTAGAGCGGTATAGGGAAAGGAAAAGGAACTTACACATAGTGTTCATCGACCTGAAGAAGGCGTATGACAAAGTCCCTAGGAAGGTTCTTTGGAGATGCTTGGAGGTGAGAGGTATTCCGGTGGCATACATCAGATCTATTAAGGACATGTATGATGGAGTAAAAACTCGGATGAGGACGGCGGGAGAAGACTCGGAGCATTTTTTGGTCGAGATAGGGTTGCATCAAGGATCAACTCTTAGTCTGTTCTTGTTTGTGTTTGTGATGGATGTGTTGACACGGAGTATTCAAGGTGAGGTGTATATTATTTGCAGATAACGTGGTTCTGATTGATGAGATGTGGGGGGTGATAGATTAAAGGTTTGAAGGCAAACCCTTGAATCTAAAGGGTTCAGGTTGAGTAGGTCCAAGACGAGTATATGGAATGCAATTTTAATGACTTGAGGTAGGAGGATGAGGTGGTAGTGAGGTTGGATTCCCAAGTTGTTTGTAAAAGGGATAGTTTTAAGTATCTTGGGTTTATGATTCAAGGGAATGAAGAGATTGATGAGGATGTATCTAAACGTATTGGGCA
The DNA here is from genome assembly GCF_002878395.1 of Capsicum annuum. Taxonomy (NCBI): domain Eukaryota; kingdom Viridiplantae; phylum Streptophyta; class Magnoliopsida; order Solanales; family Solanaceae; genus Capsicum; species Capsicum annuum. Next base: position 86,675,594 of record NC_061119.1, on the reverse strand, counting down.
GGTTGGATGAAGTGGAGGCTCGCCTCGAGATTGTTATGTGATAAGAAGGTATCCCCTAAGCTTCAAGGCAAATTCTACAGAGTGGCAATCTGTCTAGCCATGTTGTATGGAGCGGAGTGTTGGCCAGTCAAGAACTCCCACATTCAAAAATTGAAGGTGGCAGAAATGAAAATGTTGCATTGGATGTGTGGACTTAGTAGAGGGGATAAATTTACGAATGAGATTATCCAAAAGAAGGTGGGAGTGGCTTTGGTGGAGGACAAGATGTGGGAAGTGAGGCTGAGATGGCTTGGACATGTGATGATGAGGGGTACGGATACCCTAGTTTGTAGGTGTGAGAGGCTACCTTTTGATAATTTTAGGAGGGGTAGAGGTAGTCTGAAGAAATAGTGAAGGGAGGTGATTAAACATGATATGGAGCAGTTATAGCTTAATGAGGATATGACCCTAGATAGGAAGGTGTGGAGGCCGCAGATAAGGGTAAAAGGCTAGTGTGTGTGGGTGAATCGTATCAAGTAGTTAGGAGAGCTTTTGTGTAGCCGAGTTAGTATTCCTAGGACTGTGTCCATAGGTAGGAGCAACTAGTTAGGAGAGTTTTGGTGTGGTGGGTGTCTTTGGTTTGTGAGTTCATGGTACTACTGTGTGAGTGTCTTATTTCTTATTTCTTATTTCTCTTATTTCTATTTTTATTATTTTTTATTCCTTATTTTTGTTATGTCATCCACCCTATTTCATGTTTCATTGCGACCTTGTTTACTATTCTTTATCTTGAGCTGTGGTCCTATCGGAAACAGCCTCTCTACTTCTTCGGAGGTAGCGGTATGGACTGCCTACATTTTACTCTCCTCAAACCCCACTTTGTGGGAATACACTGGATTTGTTGCTGTTGTTGTCGACAACGCCACACCAAATCCCAAACCCAAGCAAGTTCTTCCACTTTACTAAACGCATGCTCAAGTTCTTGTTAACATCAGATATCAACATACGAATGTACACGGCCATAATACATATATAATCAAAGTTATAGACATTTATCCCTAAGTATTAGTTAAGAATTAGTCTACAGCAACCAAACAACTAGAGCATGAAGAGATTAAGCACATTAGGGCACAAAATATATCATGTAATTAAACATGCTTTCTAGATTTTGACATTTAGTTGTGGAAAGAATATCACAAACAGAGAAGGAAATCATTGCATTTGACAGTAAACATTAGAAGTAAATGATGTAAAGCTAGCATTCGACACTTGAGAATTTAAGAAAACATACCTGGTGTGGGTGATAAGCAGATTAATTATAAGAAAGATGGAAATAAGCAGCAAAGTAGTGAGCAGCAATAAATAACAAGGAACCAGAAACCAGTAGCTCGGGCAGCACATAGTATGATAGATTATGAATAATATACGAGCAGAGAGGAAGTGATAATTTCAAAATAAGAAAAAAGTGTGAAATTTAAGAGAAAAAAGGATCTTCCAGTTGTACCCAATATGAGAACAAAATATTGTACAAGGGAAAGTAATGATGAAAACATCTTGAGAGTATCCAAGTCTGATCTTAATAGTGAGGAGGACTACCGGTTATTTAGTAGTAGGGTCGTAGTCAATCACATGAAAAAAGGAAGAGAGATATTTCCAAGATCAATCAAGACAAATTATTTTTCTTAAATAGATAGTTGAATCAATAAAGTGTAAAATAAGTTCAAATTTACCATAAATAAACAAGTAATAAAGTTGACATATAACTAAGAAAAAGAATGGGAGGGATCAATCAACAGCTAGAGTCAAGATTGACAAAAATAAATGAATGCCCAAAGCTATCACCTATTACCAAATAACAAAGATCTCAAACTGCCATAATCGCACATAAGGTTGTTACAAGTCTGATTTAGGAAGGAGAGTAATCAAATTGGGGTCGATTATGTCAAATGATTGGAGTCTAAATGAGGTAAATCATGACCAATACACAGATATCACATGACACACTAGTCCGTAACTAAGTATCTAGAATGGAATTCAATCCTAATTCCAATCACAATAGCCAATTTTGAGATGTAGTACTAGCTTATGGGTTAGATCATAATCAGAGTTCGTGTCAAATTGAGACCAATAAAATATGATTTACCAAAGATGTAACAAATGACAATCAAGAACATTTTAACACAAATAAGTAACTTTTAACAAAATAATGAGTATAGAAGATCATATTGAAGACATATTTACAAGTACCCCACGTAAAATTATCAAACAAACGACTTCAAGTCGCCTCGACAACACCACAATCACGTAGGACTTGATAATAAAAAACCACGAGGTCTTCAGATTTCTTTCGAGCGGAAAACCTCTCGATGGATAGTTCGTTGGTGAAGACTTGGTGTGGTGAGAGAAAAAAAAGAGAAAGGAAATTGAGGCGACTAGATGGGATTTCGTCGGTGAAGAGTGGAGATGGTGGCGTAGCGGTGGAGTTCGTGAGAGATAAGGAAAAGGAAGAAAAAAAGGGAAAATAAAAAGAGGGTAGCGTTGAAGTGGTGCTCTCGCCGAAGATGGTGAGGGTGGTTGGATTCGTCGGCCAGAATTGGTGGTGCGGCAGTGACGGTTATAAGAAAGAGATGAGATAGTGATCGAGAGGAGCGACCGGTGGTGAGGGAAGAAAGGAAGAAAAAAGATGGTGGTTCATCGGCGATGGAGGTACGACGGTGGCGGGTTTCATCGGAGAGAAAGAGGATAGAGTATAAGAGGCGACTGGTTTTTTTTGGGGGGGGGGGGGGGGGGAGGGGTGATTTTGGTTAAAAAGGGCGTAATTGAGGGATTAAATTGGGGCCATTGATCAAAATGATGAATGGATGTGATTTAATTGAGAAATGGATCGGATTATGAGTTGGGTCAAATATATTGGGTTAATTTAAATTAAAATGGGAGTAAAAACTGAGTAAAATAAAAATCAAATAAGGCTAAAATTAACACCAGTCGGATAAAATTGGGTTATAATGTAAATAAATTGAGAAAATTGAATTGATTTAGACGCCATTTAATAAATGCTATATAAATAATTGTGTAAATTATTGCCTAAACTCACAAATAAATCGTATTTATATTTTTTGTATAAAAACAAGCATATAGCGAAATGCCAATAAAAATTAATGATAAATTATATAAATATGAATTTAGAAAAGAGCAGTATAAATAATGTTAATGGATACTATAATAATAAGAAGCTATGCAATTTGTAAATTACGAATATGACTACTTGCATAAATAATTTAATAGGTAATAATAATCATAATAATAAAATAAACGTTTTAAAAATTATGGATGCGAATTATAGAGATTTATTTAATACTAAAATAATAATTAGAGAAATATCAATATTAAAAACTAATAATTTGTAAAATAACAATATGAGAGAAATATCAGGGTCAAAATTAAATTCAATACTACACATTCCTCTTTGTCCCCCACATATTAGTGAATCAGTTTACATCCCTTGTCATCCATTTTGAGAAATCTGATTTTTGAAAAGATCGATTCATTAACTAATTTCAACATCTATTTTATTAACTCTCATTGAGATGGAGATTTTTCACAATTGCCTTCAAGAAATATCTCGAATATATATATATGAATTACTCCGTATATAATATGTTATATTATATTATGTATATAATAATTATATATTAAAAATATATACAATGGATACTTTTCTTTTGACCCAATAAAAAGAAGTTTCTTTTCCGTTTAATTTTTGGGGAAAAAATCTAAATAAACATCCTTATATGATTTAATGCAAGATATAACAAATTTTTTTAGAATACAACTTATAGCAAATTTTTTGTATAAAAAAGGAAAAAAATTGTTTTGATAAAAATTAAAACACATATTACAAATAAATAAAAGAGATTTCATAAACAAAAAATAGTTGACATTTAAGATAAATATTGGATAATCTTGTTCCAAAAATTCGTTTGTAATAAATATCAGTTCCTCAAATTTGTCCAATTTTGTTGACTCATTCTAATTTGATGTTTCACTATCAATCAGCCGATTCTTTTCATACAAATACCCTATTTATATTTCGTTTTTCTTTTTAAATCAAAATTTCATTAAAACACAAAGCTTTCTTTACTTCAAAAATAACAATTTGATTATGAAGATAGTATTCATAATCCATGCATTGTATCGATTTTCTTACTTTAGTTTTTGCCTAATAGTTTTAGATAGTGTTTCTAGGATTAGTTTTTAAGTAATACAAAGAAAATAATACTGTATTAGATATATTTGAATATATGTGTTACATACTTTTAATAGTGGGATTGTTTCGCTCGTAACTATATAGTTGAAAAATACAATTTACATACTTAAATTAGACTGTTTATATACCTTGTCAATTTAGTTTAAAACTAGAAATCAATCGAATACTTATTTAAATACCGTTTCACGCATAAAAAAGTAAATTATATACAAAACTTAGTCAGCACAATTTCTACAATCATAAAACACATCTAAAGTAAACATGAACTTTAAGGAATAATTGTGTGATCCATTGTCATTTAGTATATGAACTAAATTGAACATCACAACTCATACTCATTTCAATCATTAATATGTAGATCAACAAGAACAACAAAAAATCATTTAGCATCTGAAATATATATATATATATATATATATATATATATATATATATATATACATACACACACAAAAAAAATAATCTCAACTTGATATCAATAAATACAGTTGAATACAATTCATATATCATAACATAAATCCAACAATTCAACAATTTCAGTCACTTGATATCAACTTTAATATCGAAACAATACTTAATGTCAACAAATACTATGCTATACTATTTATATAGTATAATCAAATTTAAATTTGAATACATGATTCATATCGAAGTGAAATCAAATAAAAAATCAAACATATAATGCAATTGAATCAAAATAACTCCTAAATTAAAACAAAATTACAATCCCGAAAGCAAATATCGGCTAAGAAAATCAAAGATGATACACAAAAAAATTCAAAACCAGAGAATTCATATACAGATGATGAAAAAAGCAATATATTTTAAGAAGATGCGTGTGTTTATAGGCAAGAAATATTTTTCGAGTAAAGAGAGTTATAGAGAAACATGTAACTTTTCTAAAAAAAAGGAAAAATAAAACGTGAATGATGAAGATAAATTATTGATCAGATTTTACTCCTATCATAATTATCAACACAATCATTTGGGAGATATGGAGTATTAAACACTAAAAAATAGGAGATAATTGGATCAATAAATATGTGTTAAATATTAAAAAAAAAAACTAATGTTTTTTAAAATTACTATAACTTGTAATCAATTTCATAGTTTAATAATTATCTAAAAATATTGTTATGACTTGCAATAAATCTATATTTATAGTATATTAAAAAGTGTAAAGGGCCTTATAAATATTGTTTGAACTTTTTGCATTCATTAAAAGCCTTTGTTTTAAACAAAATCATCTTTTCACTATTTTTTCCTAATATTTAAAAATTAAAAATAAATTAAATTAATTTATAGTAAAACATTCCTTATTAGAAGTTGAGTTAATGACAACTAATATTTGGAGGAGAACACAACTGTATTGTACACATTTACGAGAACAAATTGTATTAGATTAGAAATCCACATTGGCTAGAGAAATTTTGATACCTTTAGTTTTAGGATTCTATTTCACAATCGTAGGTAACTAATAATTTTTTTTAGTTAAATTCAAAGTCTTCGTGAAATAAATATTTAATATGATAATTTCTCAGATTGAATTGCATTTTCCCAGAAAAGTTTTGTCTCTAAAGGAAATAAAAACCAGTGTTCATATTTTTTCACTTGGAACCAAAATAAAAATTAATTTTCGTTTTTCAATTTTATAAAATAATTATTTTAATTTTAACTTGTACCATGAAAATATCTAACAACAAATCAAACTAAATTTTTCATTGATATATTTCGCTTTAGAGATCTATTTTAATTTCAACTGGTACTATGAAAATATCTAACAACAAATTAATCTAAATTTTTCATTGACATATTTAGCTTTAGAGTTCTTTTTACTCAATTACCAACCGATAACAATTTCTAACTGAATTCAAAAGTTTTGGGGTCAAGTATTTACTATGACAATTGTAATACTCTTTTATATTTTTGTATCTTTTGATCCAAAGCACGACATAATTATTGACACGGTTAGTTTTAAAATTTAACGATAGCACGTCATAATAATTGACATGATTACTATTAAAATTTAACGATGGAAAACTTTAAATTTCAAATAAGTAGAGAATTTAAAGTTTCATTAATTTAATAGTTTCTAATATTAAATTTTGTCTACTTTGATCCGATATGGTAATTTGTATACCATATCGGATCAAAGTAGAGAATGGGATCCAAGATTTCAGAAAGTAAAAGATTTAGTCAGTGACATGGATTGGAATGAACAATTGTTAGATCAGGTGGTGAATCAAGATGTCAAAGCTATAATCATTAACAACATACAGCCTCCAGGCAGAAGTAGGGGAACTGATAGACAAATTTGGATGTTGGAATCTACAGGGGAATTTACTGTAAGGTTTGCATGGCAGTATGTTAGACAAAGAGAACCAAAGAACAATGTGTTTAAATGCATTTGGATAAAGGATTGTTTTTCAAAATGACATTTCTAATGTAGAGGATTTGGAAAGGGAAGGCTCCAGTAGATGAATATATGAGAAGATGGGGTTTGCAGGGACCTACTAGGTGTTGGTGTTGCACTAATCTGGACCAAGAAATTATTTCACATGTGTTTCTAAAGGCTCCGTATGCTAACAGGACTTGGTCCTATTTTGCTTCTTTTCCAGGTATTGCTATGAATGGATTAAGTACCAGGGAAGCCATACTTGCTTGGTGGAATATGCAAAGTAAAAAAAGAACAAAAGCATATTATATGGCAGTACCAAGCATGATTATGTGAGAATTGTGGAAAAGAAGGATTTCTATCAAGAATGAAGGTAGATCTATTTCAATACACAAAGTAATATACAATGTCAATAGGAGCATTGGTATGTTACTAAAAGTAAGACGACCAGGTCAACAATATCCTCTATATTGGCCAGACATTGTAACAGCATTGAAGCAGAGTACAATCAGAATGAGGATCACTAGAGTATTATGGAGATTTCCTGAAGATGGTTGGCTGAAATACAACACTGATGGAGCATCTAGAGGCAACCCTAGGGTGAGTTCATATGCATTCTGCCTAAGAGATATTAAGGGAGATCTAATCTATGCCCAAGGAGCCAAAATTGAGGATACATCTAATGTGGAGGCAGAAATCATGGCTATGTTACAAGCAATACTGCATTGCAGTAATTTAGGATATGATAAAGTAATATTTCAAACAGACTCACTTTTTGTGCAGAAGATAATCAATAAAGAGTGGGCATGTCCATGGTATTTAGAAAATTATATGGAGACCATGGAAAATTATATGGAGCGGATATAGAGATTAACAAGCAACAAGAGCATTCAAGTACAACATATATTGAAGGAGGGTAACCAATTAGCAGATCATCTTGTAAATCATGCAATTGATAAAGAGGAATTTACATTTACAAGTTTCCAACAACTACAGGTCAAAGTAAAAGGAATTTTGAACAGTGACAAGCTTTAGTTTCCTTACATGAGGATTTCACCATTGAAGGGGTAACAGGGTTTTTCAAGCTAATCTTCAAGTAAGAAAAACAAGATGTACATAAATACAGGCGCACAAGCTGTACGAAGATAGCAATACAATTCTCAGATCTTGAAATGTAGAACACGGATTTTAGACACATGATTTTGACCCTCCCCGAGTTTAATATATATATATATATATATATATATATATATATATATTTATATATTTATATATTAAATATTTATATTTGATCCGGTATTATTTTAACTCTTATTTCATTTTTAATAAGTTTTAGTTGAAAATAAATAAATAAAGTTACATTTTAAGATATTTTATTTTTATTTTTATTTTTAAAATAATATTAAAAAAAATCAAAAAATATTTTTTTTGTAATTTAGATTTTTATAAATAAGCTAGTGATTTTATTTTCTCTTAATTATATTATATTTTAAGATAGTTATATTTTTATTTATATTTTTCATAAGTATAAAAATTAATTAGTTAATATTTTTTATTATTATTTATTTTATATATAATTTATTTGTTTATTATAAGAAAAAAAAAAGAAGGAGATCATTATCCAAAAAAAAAAGAATTAAAAAAAAAATATTTCAAAATTTGAATCCTAAACTATCCTAACTACTTCCCCCAAAATCCTCCTATTTAAGGACTCCCACCCTCAAACTATTAGACGTACATTCTACACAAACTCAGACACAAACAGAAAAAAACAGAAAGGAGAGAAAAAAGGAGAGTACGTGAAACCAAACAAAAAAAAAAGGAAAGGAAAAAGGAAGGATGACTTGAGTTCAAGTTGGGGTCCATTCGAGTTTTCGGTGACGTCGTTCGTGATTCTTGTTTATTTAGTTCATCATACGGTTTGAATCAGAAGGAGTTGAGCATTTGCTATTTCTTGGAATTCAGTGGATTATTAACAACTTTTGCTTAAATTTTAACATGCAAGAGGTAACCCTCGAACCTTCTCTTGTAGCATAATAATGTGTCAAATAAAATTGTGATGTTGGTGTTCCAATGGTGATTCTGTTCATTCTTTTCTTTTCGTTTTCGTTTGGTCAGATCTGTAATCGGTTTAATATTTTTGTTTTTCCTTGAATATCGTTAGTTAACGGTGGGTTAATTCATTCCCTTGCTCGGTGCTCTTGGTTACTGAAAATGAAATTAATAATTTGTTAATTTGATCTTAGTGTGTTAGTTTTGTTTCTTTGAATTTTTTTATTTTTTTAGTTTTTTTTACTACTACAGTTTTAATTGATGTCTTGCTTGAAACATGCATGAAGAGTGTGATTATAATAAAAATATAAATAAGAGCATAGGATTAATTTTTAGTTAGACTAATAAAGGTGCAATGTTAATGGCTAATTTTAGTTACGTACTTTTTCAAAAATAATATTTGCATGCATTTGTAATAGGTTTAGCATTTTGGTACCATATTTTTAACACCATTTTGAGATTAAATATTTTAAAACATAAGTTAGAGTTTGAGTTTAAGTTAGTGACTAAATTATTTTGTGAAGTTATGGTTTATGAGTATTATGGTTAGTAAAAAAATAAAAATAATATATACTACTGATCTATGTACACTACTAGAAATTACCCCTATGGTGACGGTTGCAAAATCGTTGCAATAGACCAAAAAATCGTTGCCATAGCTCTACCGCAACGCTTCAGAAAATGTCTCATAGGTGGGCGTCGCGATAGGTCTATGACAACAGTTTATGCGACGGTTGTCTAAACCGTCGCCATAGGTCGAGCTATTGTGACGGTTTCTGACAATCGTTGCCATATATTGACCTATTGCGACGGTTATTTTTTGACTTATTGAGACACCAATTTTCATCTATTGCAACGACTTTAAATCGCTGTAATAACATCTATTGCGAAACTTTTGTTATTCTGTTGCAATGCTTTTAACTACCTATTGCAATAGTTTATTGATCTATTGCAACAATGATTGCCACATGTTATTAAATTGAAACGATTTATATAAATATTCGTATTAATCTACATTTTTATTTACATACATAATAAATTATAACACAACTAGATAATGAAGCCCGTGCTTTGCACGGGCCCAATGCCTAATTTTGCTATTAATCTGAACAATTACACCACTTAAATCAAACATGATAAGTCCACCTCTCCTAAAAAATCCATAGCTATCAGATTTGCAAGTATTTCATGAAGACCTTGTACTACCAAGACAACAGCAATGATAAAGGAAGTTCTCCAGATGAGGACATTTCTCCACCATGTTGCCACTTCCTCTAATGCAAATAGGACAACAACTACTGGAGCATGGAAAGAAGCACAAACACCTAATGATGAGTCATATATGATGAGATCTCACTTTTCCCTATCATTGTTGACGTAACGGAGCCAATGCCAGCTAAGTTTACATTATCTCATCCACCTTGACCTACAGAATCATCCGCTAGATGGTCTGAATCTCCATGTTTCTTCCAATTAAATCTTAGATACTCGTTAAGCATCGACACATCTTGCCTTCTAAAGATATCCCAAAAAGCTCCATAGTGACTACTGCCAGAGCTGTTTAAACTGGAACCGTTCAGATCTTCATCACTAAAGTTATCCACATCAATCTGAGAAGTAATTATGCTCTCATGGTCAACCATACTTTCATTTGAATTTGAATCTATATCAGCATCCTGACTATTCCTTCTATCTCCACCAGGCAAGAATTTGGAAAAATCCCGTTCGCTTAAAACATTAAGTGCATTATCACCAAGAAATCCTTTGTGATCAGATTCAGCAAAGGTTTTTTGTGTCTTTTCTATCTTCGTCTTCTGCCAACCTTTTGGTTTGACCTCACTGATGTGAACCAAAAGGAATACCTAATTACTGAGAAAAAAGAGCGGCTTAAATTATTCATCTGCTGAAAGCGGGATTTGTATTGTAAGACCGTGTAAAGGAAAAGTATAAACTAATATCTGTTCCTGACTACTTATACATAAGGTCAAGATCTAGTATTTTTCCATTTTCAAGTTAATGGCTGCTTATCAATATCAAAATGACCAAAGAATCAAATTGTTTGTAGATCAGTCCACCAGAAATCTTAGACACCTATTGACAGCACAAGCTTAAAAAAATATTAAACCGAATAAATGAAAAGAACAAATGATCTTGAAGAATATATTTGCAGATATATTTTCAAGTATAAAGGAACACGATCCTCAAAAGGAAATACACCTTCTCAAATGCATGAATAAAACTCCAACAACTTCAGGGAGAGAACCTCTTAAGTGATCACGTGGTCTCTCATTAGCTACACAATTATTAATTGGACTTCTAGCTGTTTGGTTGTTCCTTTAGTGTTTATACATCTGTTAAGGCACATGAAGAGAACCAGGACTGCAGAGATACAATGAACCTTGCGATGTATTATTACTTCGGGGTTTTGTCTTCTGTTTTATGTGTTATTATTTCTCTAAGAAAACAACTTTATTGACAAGAAAGGGGTTCTTCTTTTCTTCCCTTCTCTTCTCCCAATCTACTTTTTATTCTTTTAATTTGACCCAAGTTTTTTCTCTAGGAGAAAAAGAGGTGTTACATGTGCCAATGTTACTAAACATAAAAGTTGGCAATATCAACCTTATAACCTTAATCAACAATAATAAATAAGATGTAATACCTTAACTAAAGAAAATTTGCGCAACAATTCCTCACTTCCTTTGATGTGGATGAGACAATCTACAGCCTTTGGAGTATGGGGTTTCCAAATAAGATACCTAAAAAGGCAATGAAGCAATGATTAACACAAGAAAGCAAAATGCACTTGATAACTGAAATCAGGAATTCGCTAATGGATTTCGAGAAATCAGTAGCAGATTGCTCGCATTTTTCAACTCAATAAATGGAAGATAAGAAGATGAAGAGCAGAATTGCACTAGTTCAATTGATGTTCGCGTATACAAACTTTTATAGTTGGCTTGTAAAGGTCGACTCAACCAACTTTCCCTCTAAAACTAACAGCCACTTAACTAATTTATGATGACTCGGGTACTAATCAATGTACAAATGGAGGAAATTATACTCACACTTAACTACAGGAACCATTTGAAACATATTGACAGAAAACTAGGATCATTCTTCACTATATGTCAATTTTATTGTTGGGCATTGACTATAGATTTCCTAATTATTCTTGGGTTTGGGGAAAGAGAAAATTTGGCTATTGACCCTCTTCAAATTTCCAATAATGATGTATTGAGAAAATTTGGCTATTAAGCTAAGTTTGAAAAGCTAGCAAATCGAATTTAAGCTTAAAACAACAAAATCAAATCCAAAATTCCTTATATATTCCATAATAAGCTAAGCAATTCCAAAAAATAAATCAGTTACCAAGTAGAATTCAAGCTGAAAACAACCACTACATAACTAGAAAAACTAAATCTCCATTAAATTAACACGAACAAAGCCCTATTTCTAGTTCAAACACATCAAAAATGAAGCAAATAATACACTTCAAAATTCTACAAAAATCAACCATTTTAGAAATTTCTATCATCGATTAAAAATAAATATCTAATGTAGTCACAAAAGCAAGAAGTCCACTCCATTTTCAACAAGAATTAATGCAAAAAAACTAAACAGAAGAAAAATCCCCAAAAAATAGGTCAAAGTTGTGTGAGAACTTACAAATAGTGAGCCGCAGAAATTTATTCGAAGAATACTTTAGTTACAGCTATCTGATCCCACAGATCTACCAGATCGTCGACAACTCTAACAATTGGCACTTTTCTTACTTCTGCAGCCATTGATGAATGAAACCATGAAAGAAAAAAATAGAGAAACTGAGTGATTTGTGTGTGTATACAGACAAAGATGATGGACGAAGGTGCAGGTATGAAGAGCAGAGCTACGGTTCCACAGAGCTATGGCTCCATAGATTTAGCGAAGCCGGCCGTCGATTAAAAACCACCGATTTATCGATACCGGCCATCAGACGATGAAACTCACAGATTCAGTAATTTTCTGAATGATTTAATGTGGAGTAGATTTAGGTTTCCATTTTGCGACATTGAAAAAAGTTTTAATACAATGTTATTTTTTTTGTGTGGACACAATAAAATTTTTCAATAAAATGAAGGGAATAAAATAAGCGTTGTTAGAGCTTATTTTGTTTATCTATTGCAACGCTTATTGTCAAATGCAATGGTTATAGTGTTATATTATAGCTAATAGAACAATTATTTTTTGCAACTCTTGAAACCATTGCAATAGATCACCTATTGCAACGCTTTGTTAACCGTCACTAAAAAGTTCGTTGTCATAGGGATAATTTCCAGTAGTGGTAGTTGTTTAGTCAGAATGAGGAGTTTGGTTTCTTTTGAGTCGCTATTTGATTATATTAGAAAAATAGGAAATATAATAAATACATGAAGTTAAAAAGATATAGTGATACTATAAAAAATTAGATTGTTGATTTAAATTTAGTTAATCTTTATTAGTTTATCAAAAAAATGCATTTTTATACATAGTATGTTCATGGCAAAGTTTCCTATATCTCTTCTCATTAACATATAATTTGTGGTATTTGAAATATAAAAATAATATAATAATCTTGTAATAATTATGGGATTAACATACTATTTTTCGTTAAAATTTAGTTAAGCCTACACTTACTTTTAGGGACCATTTATTAATTAAGGTGAAAATGAGTGAGATGGGATACATATTTATTCTAAATTTTATTGCATAAAAAGGAGAGGAAAAACCTATTTGTGAGGGAGCGAGATGAGTTGTGGACTAATCCAAAATTCATCACGAATTTTAAAAGAAAAGAGAGCAAGAATAAAAATAAAATTAGACAAGATAAAATTATTTCTAATTTATAAAAGACGATCCAAAGCCTTTAACATTAGGCAAATTCTAGGCACGTTTAAAATATTCGTTTCAATTAAGAATGTGGTGTACGCATCTTTCTTAGATATTTAAAAATTCAAGGACGCAATAATGCACCTTGACAAATATTCTTCTAAAATTAATTTTTGCCAATTTATTTACCATAAGAGGTGTAGTCAGACATTTTTGGTATAGTAAAAAATGAGCGATTTTAGGACTTAACATAATTTATTAAAATAATTTAAGTCAAGATAAGCCAATAAAAGCGACCGTGCTTGAACCATGGGACTTGATGGGTGCCTCACACCTTCCCCTCAGTCAACAGAATTCCTTACCCAGTCTTTTATTTTCGCAGACCAACAAAGAGTCATTTTCTTTTGATTAGGGATTCAATAAGGTGACTTGGAACACCATAACTCAATTCCAAGTGTCGACTCTGTAATTAAAAATAATCTTTATTCAATATCGTTACTTTAATTGGAAAAACCCTTCGACCTCGGTCCCTTGAGCGGAAAAAGGGGTGTGACATCTGTGGAAACTCTGCTAGGGATTAATAAGAATTCGAGCTTTTTATATTGACTTATACTTGCTTTAATTATTGTTAATATTGTGTTTGCTGGCTTTATGTGCTACTTGTCGCTCATTTTACCGCTTTGATATTGATTGAACTGTATTATATACTGTCTTCTCTTGTGAATCCCCTCTGAGTCTCTGAAATAGGATAGAAGGAATGCAACACATGCATCCTACTTTTTTTTAGATAGCCAGAGTGTCAAGGCACCTGGTGAAGGATATAATCACACATGTTAGGCGGGGTTCGGATCAGCAACGAAGGTGGTGTTATCCTGCTACCGACCAAGTTGTCCCTTCCCGGCTCGAGTGTCCGCTCAGGTAGGCCAGTCTAGACACATATCCCTATAAGGCTTAAACTTAGAAGAACTGAAAACTCAGAATCTGGTTATCCTTATTAGGTACCACTTTATTTGCATCATATGCATTTGACTTAGCAGGACTCGGCATAGGGGTCGGGTCTATCTAGGACAGGTGACCTACTTTATAAAGGCCAATATGTGCATCCTACATGCTCTTTGACATTTGTTTGGAAGGCTGTTTGTTTGTTGACCGGCTTTAGGCAACTTTAAAATGCAAGAAATTAACGTATTCTTACATTTACTTAATCATTTTTCAAAAAGAAAAAAAATTAAAAGAAAAGAAAATTTTAGTAACGTAGTTTTAGAGTTTTTATGAACTACGAGGGTATGATTCTCACTCTTAATTGAGATACGTAGGAAGTCCTTTTTCGGGGTACGACCCTATCTTTTGAAAAATTATTCATAGATTTATTGGAGAATATTTTGAAAATATGATTACTTTCGTAATTTTTTTTAATTCTCAAGTTCAATTTTTATATATATATCTTAATAGCCAAGAATCTTTAGGGATCATGAGGCTAAGTTTTACAAAATAAAATATATATATATATAAATCTTAATAGCCCTGAATCTTTAGGGATCATGAGGCTAAGTTTTTACAAAAAATATAAATCTTAATAGTCCTGAACCTTTAGGGGTCTTGAGGCTAAATTTTGTACGACATAATTTTCAAGAACTACGCACACCTAATTCTCATTTTATTGAGATACGTAGGCAGTCCTCAATGGATTCGATGATCTTTTAAGAAATGGTTGTCTTTCATTTTAAACTAAAAAAAAAAAGAAAGTTGTTTTCAAAAATGAAAAAATATATTATTTAATAAATAAATAAATTTCTCATTATTTAAAAAAAAGGTATATTTCTTCGTATCTCTAATTTTGAAGAACTACGCGCACCTGATTCTCATTTTATTGAGATAAGTAGGCAGTCCTCAATGGATTTGGTGATCTTTTAAAAAATGGTTGTTTTCCCTTTTAAATTTAAAAAAGAAAAATCTTTCTCATTTCTCAAATTACAAGAAAATGTGTTTCTTCATATCTCTAGCTTCGAGAACTACGCACACCTGATTCTTATCTTATTAAGATACGTAGGCATCCCTTCTGAAGTTCGACGATCTTTTCAAAAAGAAGATAAAAGAAAAAAAGTTTTTGAAAAAATATTGCATTCTGATGCCTTTGTTATTTCTTACACAGTTAATTTAAGGTGGTTGGTTTGTACTAGTTTGGTTGGTCCCTCATATTACACCAAATTCAGGAAAAGAGTCATGCCCAACGAGAATATAGAAAGTGAAATCATGGATCAGACAAAGAGTCAGGAAAATGAGAGGTTAAAACAAGAGATTGTGAGTTTGAGGAAACAAATATTGGAAATGTATCGAACTTGGTCCAGTGGGATGCCTCCTCCACCAATTTCCACTATTGACCCTATAAATACCTTGAGTTTTTCACCAAAATTGCAAGGTAAGTTTTCTGCTGTTGGTTATGCACCACAACATGCCCCAGAATCTATTCCAAGCCAAAAGAATCTCAATGTTTCAATCACTCATTCTCTAGATCTTCAGTATAAATCTAGCACAGCGATACCACCACCTATAGTCTCTTTTTTTGTTGCTTCACCCTCTACTGAGATTTCCACCTTAGTTTTTGATTCAGCGATTGTGCCTCCCCAATCTGCTAGTAATTCGATGTTCAACACTCTTGATGATCACTATTATACTCCTGAGCCCACATCTATGTTAGTTAGACCACCAAAATTTCTTACTAAGAAGTCTGACATGATAGAAGAGCAAGAGAAAATGGCTAGGAAAATGAAGAGCACAGAAAAGGCTACAAGAAATTCTCAGGGAATTGCGAATTATTCAGATGTTGCATATAAAGACGGGGACGTGTCTTCAAGTGTTAACCTTCCTCCAAGCCTTGAGATATCAAAATTTGAGAAATATTATGGGTACGAAGATTCTGTAAAACACTTGGGACAATATTGCCATCAATTGAGAGGGACAAAAGAAAAGAAAAAAGAAAATGTATCTATTGTCATTACAGGGGGAAAACAGAGCTCAAGAGGTCCATCTCAGCAATATTGTCAGTCTCAATCCCGATCTTGCACATTAAATTCATATGCTCACATGCAACAAGGTTCCTCTTTGCAAAATCCAAGATATTTCGTTCCACTTCCTTGATATTCTTTAAACAATGCACAGTTGTATGCTCATTCATTTTCTTACCCACAATGGCACACACCAACTCCTCAGAGTTATCCTCCAATTCCACAAATATACCAAAGCCCTTCTAGGCCTAATTTTTTTATCTAAGCTAAATAATGAAATGAGGCAGAAGTTGAGAGATAGCTTCACTCCAATTAGAGAGTCATATGCCAGTTTATTTCAGAGATTAGTACAGGAAGACATGATTACTCCTTTCCTTGGGAACACTCTTAATCCCCGTTTAAAAATTTTTGATCCTAATGCATGATGTGCTTATCATTCTGATGTTCGAGGTCATAGTATTAAAGATTGTCGAGATTTAAAAAGATAAATTAAAAAGATGATTCAAGATAGATCAATTATGGTACAAAATATTGACAGTGAGGAAAGATCTAGTCATGTTGATATTCAAACTAGTGGCTAAGATGTCGAGCTCGACAATTGGGAATTTACTCTTTTTCCCTTACTTGGAGGAGTTTTGGTAGTCTATTTTGTTTTCCTTCTGTTACCCAAATAATTTAAGGATTGTAGTTTAGGATCTATGTTGTCTTATTGTCTTATTATTGTGTTCAAAATCTTTCTATCTTTTCTGTTAACAAAATATGTGTCCCTTTTATTTTTCTTATTTAAATATATATTGTTTTTTTTTTCTCTATACATATTTTTTCTTCGGTGGCAATTCCAGTGATATGATATGCATGTTGAATTTTCAGCCAGATCTTAAAACTCAATCTAATGCTGAAGCATTCGATTAAGAACCTAGAGATGAAAAAATGCCAGAAAAATAAGTAAAGTGTTGAGATGTTTGGAGACCTAGTTACATCTTCACTTGAATGTTTTGAGGCAATCACTTTACGAATAAAAAATGACTTGATCTTTAATGAGAAGGTTCAACTCAAGTATTTTTGAATGAGATCAACCAAAGGATATATAGTTTCTATTATCAGAAGAAGCAAAAGGAAGTTAGCTAAAAAGGAAAAAAAATGATCATCTGTTGTAAAGAAAGTACAATACAAATGGGCATATATATTTCACAAGCTTGAAAGAAGTGACACACGTGCATGTGCTTAGTCACAGTCAATACTGAAAAGATGCGTATGATCTTCATGTTCTATTCCTAGATTGCATGCTATGTACTTACGTTTTTAAGGATTGATATGACGAAGGCATTTCATTCTGCTATCCAAATGTTATGTCATCCTTTATTATGCCTTTTGAGCTTTTGTTTTATTTCTTTTATATCCCTCTTTTGGAATCAAAATAAAGACTGAATTTTTTAAAAAAAAAGTGTCAAAAAAAAGAATAGAGTTAGAAAAGTGTCAAGAAAAAAATGGAGTCGGGAAAAATCTCTCTTTCTCTCTCTAAAAAAAAGAGAGAAAAGTCAAGACAAAAAAGAAAGAAATAAAATCAAGCAAAAGAACAAGATTTATGAACTACGTTTGACCTGATTTTTTCTATGAAAAGATACGTAGGCAGTCCTACTCTGGGGTTCGGTCCAACCAAAAGAAAATTTAAATTACTCAGAATGAAATGAAACTGGGGCAAAGTTTATTTTCTTAAAAAAGTCGATTCAAAAAGTTGTATGTTTCACCCAATATTATGTAAATTTTTAAGCCACATGCCTTCCTTTCTTTCTAACCTTTTCCAAAATTCAAGTTACAACCAAAGAAAGACCTTCAAATCGATCTTTGAGAATGTCAAGGCTAAACATGTTATGGGTGCATGATGTTTCGTATGTTGGGCATTATTTTTTTTTTTAAAAAATGAATGATAAAAAAATGAATGAGTAAAAATGAGAGAGTCTTATTGGTGAAAACCCTTTTGGGCACCATAAGACGATAGTGAGCTGAGAAAGAAATGAAAACGAGATAGGCGTTGGCAAAAACTCATTGAGATGCCACTAGCCGAAGGAGGATTGTGATCTAGAGAGAGCATATTCAAGATTGATTCCATTTCAAACTCAATAAGTGGACAAGAGTTGTAATAATTAGTGTGGGTAGATCAAGTTGTTTAATTCAAAATGTATGTCATGATTGCTGGAATCGGCTACCACACCCAAATAAGTTTTCTTCTGTCGTTTAATAAAAAAGGTGCCTATTGTTTTTTCCTTTTCTTTTTATTTTTCTATTTTT
>NC_061119.1:86650854-86653762 GCF_002878395.1 Capsicum annuum | reverse complement strand
TACTTAAAACTTTTAAAATTTTTGTACTTCTTATATTTTTCTTATTCCAACGCGTTTATATTTATCAAATCTTCTTAAAATCAACTTTAGTTGATTTGAAATTCTTACACTAATAAATAATTTATTAGTTTTCATTAATTCTAATGATTTCCAAGAAATATTTTACTATAAATATTTAATTAATTTTTAAATCTTAACTATTAGAAAAATAGTGAAATGATGATTTTGTCTCAAGCAGATACTTTTAATGAAGGACAAAAAGTTTAACCAATATTTCTAAGGCCCTTCACATTTTTTATATAGTGTGTGTGCATATGTGTGTGTGTGTGTGTGTCTATATATATATATATATATCACGATAGTGTCATGTCAATTATATTAAACAATTGCATAGAAGAAAGAATTTGTATAAATACAATTGATGTAATGACATTATTGAAAATTAAGAGTTTTTAATCAAGATAGATTTTTACATGGTCGGAAAAGATAATTAGGTTGTAAGCTAAAGGAAAAAAGCATATTAAACAACAATTCAATTATAGAAAATTTGAGTTCTCAAAATTCTTGCAACTCTAGGAAGAGTAATTTTTAGTCTAGTTAAAGGGTCCATTCAGTTCACAAGGCTATTGATAGGATTTTGAGAAGTTGTTTAAAATTTGGAGATTTCTAGCTTAAGAGTTGACTTCAGTCAATATCCAGTTAAGTTGACCTCATTTGGGTGTTTGATGATTCCATTAGGTCTGGAATGTGTTTTACAAATGATCTGTAATGTTGATTTGTGTTCGACAGGTCTCGAATGAGTTTTAGGTATTTTTTTTTGGTTTAATTTTGACATTTTATTGATTAATAGAAAAAATTCTTTACAAATCAGGCCTCCACTAATGCCCAAATTAAAAATTCAATACCAAATAAAACAAAACCAATCTAGGCCCAATCCATGACCCGGCCTGCCTTATTTATTACATAGTCCCTAAAAGATAGGGTTTTTGTTTTCTAAATCATCTGTCTCTTGCTCTTTCTGAATAATGTTGTCAATTCCACTAATGAATTTAAGCTTCCTGTTGACGATGTTGTATACTAGCTCGTATATCCCTATCAAAGTGAGTATGTAATTTTCTTTTCCAACACCCCATTCTCCTATTTCAACTTTTTATTGATCTATTTCTGATTTCCCAGCTGAATTCTCCATTTGTTGGGATTATCCGAAGATATTAGTGCTTGATTAAAGTGTTTGGACCTCCAAAAGTACATGAACATACAGGTAAAACTCTTTCTGCTCCTTATCTTTTGATCCATGTCACATCCCTTTTTCCGCTCGAGGGACCGAGGTCGAAGAGTTTTTCCAATTAAAGTGACGATATTGAATAGATATTATTTTTAATTACAGAGTTGCCACTTGGAATTGAGTTATGGTGTTTCAAGTCACCTTATTGAATCCCTAATCAAAAGGAAATGACTCTTTGTTGGTCTGTGAAAACAAAAGACTGGGTAAGAAATTCTGTTGATCGAGAAAAAGGTGTGAGGCACCCCTCGAGTCCCGTGGTTCAAGCACGGTCACTTTTATTGGCTTATCTTGACTTAAATTATTTTAATAAATTATGTTAAGGCCTAAAATCGCTCATTTTTAATTATATCAAAAATGTCTGACTACACCTCTTACGTTAAATAAATTGGCAAAAATTAATTTTAGAAGAATATTTGTCAAGGTGCATTATTGCATCCTCGAATTTTTAAATGTCTCAAAAAGATGGATACGCCGCATTCTTAATTGAAACGAATATTTTAAACGTGCCTAGAATTTGCCTAATGTTAATGGCCTTGGATCGTCTCTTATAAATTAGAAATAATTTTATCTTGTCTAATTTTATTCTTATTTTTGAACTCTTTTCTTTTAAAATTCGTGATGAATTTTGGATTAGTCCGCAACTCATCTCGCTCCCTCACAAATAGGTTTTCTCTCTCTTTTTTAGGCAATGAAATTTAGAATAAATCTGTATCCCATCTCGCTCATTTTCACCTTAATTAATAAATGGGCCCTAAAAGTAAATGTAGGCTTAACTAAATTTTAACGAAAAATAGTATGTTAATCCCATAATTATTACAAGATTATTATATTATTTTTATATTTCAAATACCATAAATTATATGTTAATGAGTCGAGATGTAGGAAACTTTACCATGCACATGCTATGTATAAAAATGCATTTTTTTGATAAACTAATAAAGATCAACTAAATTTAAATCAATAATCTATTTTTTTATAGTATCACTATATCTTTTTAACTTCATGTATTTATTCTATTTCCTATTTTTCTAATATAATCAAATAGTGACTCAAAAGAAATCAAACTCCTCATTCTGACTAACAACTACGTAGATTCGTAGTATATATTATTTTTATTTTTTTTGCTAACCATAATACTCATAAACCATAACTTCACAGAATAATTTAGTCACTAACTTAAACTCAAACTCTAACTTATGTTTTAAAATATTTGATCTCAAAATGGTGTTAAAAATATAGTATCAAAATGCTAAACCTATTACAAATGCATGCAAATATTATTTTTGAAAAAGTACGTAACTAAAATTGGCCATTAACATTGCACCTTTATATAGTCTAACTAAAAATTAATCCTATGATCTTATTTATATTTTTATTGTAATCACACTCTTCATGCATGTTTCAAGCAAGACATCAACTAAAACTGTAGTAGTAAAAAAAAATAAAAAAAATAAAAATTCAAGGAAACAAAACTAACACACTAAGATCAAATTAACAAATTATTAATTTCATTTCCAGTAACCAAGAGCACCGATCAAGGAAATGAATTAACCTACCGTTAACTAACGATATTCAAGGAAAAACAAAAATATTAAACCGATTACAGATCTGATCAAACGAAAA
>NC_061119.1:86606309-86647854 GCF_002878395.1 Capsicum annuum | reverse complement strand
GAATAAGAAAAATATAAGAAGTACAAAAATTTTAAAAGTTTTAAGTAAGTAATCAAAGATTTTCTAAAGATTTAATTTTAAAAATAAAAAAAGATTTTAAATATAGAAAAAAAATTAAAATAAATTGTATTGTAAATATGGTTCAAAATTATGCGTCTCTCTTAGCCTCTAGAGTCTAGCAGTAAGGAAAAAAGGTACTGTATGACAAATGTAAAAGTAATGATCCATTAACCACTTGAAACATTTGGTGGTAAAATATATATGTGCTTATAATAAAAATAGTTTAGTGTACGAGTGTTGCACGTGTATCAATCGTTAATTAAGATTAAATGTGTACAAAAAATAATTTTTCAAAAAATAATTTTTTGTGCATATGTTATATTATTAAGTATAAATTTTTTGAAAATATCACCTGAAATTTGAATATAAAATACTTTGGTTAAGTAAAGTTTAATGTGATAAATCACCATCACATTAATAATTAAGGAGCAAAATTAGATGTAGTCAAAAATTTATTCCTTGTTTAATGTATACTATTGGAGATAGTCCGAATTAATGGCGATCGGAGTTTAGACACTATAAATAGAATTTAGTCATTGTACTTATTTTTTAATGCTAAAAGCATTTTATTTTTTATGGAGAATTATTTTTATTCTCAGAATTCTATATTTTTATCGAATTTGGGGGCATTTTAGATGATGTTAGGGACCGTTTAACTCTGAATAAGAGTAGAGTTATTCTTATAGCTTTAACCAACTACCAAATTAGTGCTATTGAGGTTATGTTTATTAGTTTAAAAATATTTTAGACATTCTACGTATTTCTAAATTAAAACCACAAATTTAAATATTTTCTTTACCCTTTTTAAATTTTGTATGAATTCAAAACAGTCAAATAAAAATACTATATAAATTTTCGTGGCTTTGTTATAATTTTGATATTTTCTATTGTGCCACATAAAGTAAGGCGAAATGGAATGATAATCAAAAGATACACAAAATAATTTCGAAATATTATAGGAGCTCACCGGCGATGAAGTGAGAGCCAAGAAGACAAAAGTTTTCTTACTTTTTTCAAAGTGAAGCGAAGAACAACTTTCTCTGTCGCCAATGAGCTCCGATAACATTTCATTCAACCAATAATTAGCACTTTCTTCAATGAAGCTTCGATTTATGTGTTCATCTTTGCATTACATGTTAGCTTGGATAATATTGTTGATGTCTTCATCATCTCTCTTTCTCTAGTAAGCTTCATCAGCAATTGAGGGATCATTACATTTATTTATTACTTTCTCTTATTTTATTTATCACTTCTTTTACCTTCAATTAAAGTATACTTTTAGCGAGTACCTTCGTTTAAAGTATCCTTTTAGAGCAAGAGATGTGTAATTTAGTGGGGAAGTTTTAGATTAGAGTTTTTTTCATGTAACGCCCCGGAAAACGTGTCCCGGAGCGTCACACGGTGCTTGAGGCTACGAGTAGCCCAGCTAACCCTTTGAGCCATTTTCATTCAGTTCAACACAAATCAATGGGGTTTCCATAAATAACCCTCAAATATCAACAGAGTAATCATCATCCAAGAATAAAATAATTTCAGAAGATAATAAAATACGACTTATTAGTCAACTCCCAACATCTATACTAGTCTGACAAGCCTCTTAGAGAATCAATAAAATCAGCGAGCCATTGAGACATGCCCCAACTGACTCATACTCAGTTATCAAATGTAAATAATTTTATGAAACCAACATCAGACACTACGTCCTCGGAACATGAGGACTCACCACAACAGAGGATGTAGAACAGCGTACCCGAAGAATCACTGTCGAACCTGGAACTGAGCACCTGAACCTACATTCCGAGAAAATACAACCCACATCCAAAGATATGGGTCAGTACCATGGAAAGGAACCGAGTATATGGGGGTGTATACAGTTGTATAAACATCATCATCATAAATATTTATAAGAAATATGCAGGATGTATGAAAGACTCACATAGCCCGAAGAAAATCATCATAATTATGAGAGGATGAAATAAGTACAATAACACATGTGAGTCATCATATAATTTGTCAATCACTTTCAGTTCATCAAGAATATCAATTCTCATAATGTAAATATCATTTAAATCTTTCGAAAGAATAACTTTCACAATTCCACTTTCAAATCACTTCACCATTCACCATAGACACAAGGAAACACACACACACTGGGAGATCCTATAACCGACATAAACTATGTGAGCTACATGGAGTCCAACGTACAACCCAAGTTGGGGAGAGCCGTCCTATCCTTGCCATCGGAGTAGGACTATCGATATCAAATCCACACAAACTAGTGATCACTATATAAATCAGCCTCAGGCTCACTCCTACGGGGGCACGTAGTTCTAGGAAAGTAAGGTCATTTTATACCTCCCACTCGGTGCTAAAGATTTCTCCCGGACTTAGCTCAGATCATTTTAAAGACAATCCACAACAAGATAATTTCAGCAATATATAAATATACATCGGGAGCCATCATGCTTCCCATCTATCAAAATCAACCACGTTGTGGATTTCTTTCACACTTGAGTTTAAAACAACTCCATTAAGACCAAAAGGTCAAATCACTCAAAATATCTCAAATATTCAACATCAACGTACTTATAACACACACTTTCTCAAAAAAATACAATTTTCAATGGGGATTCACGACCCAAATATCAAAATCATGATAAATATCGTTCAAGATTCATGCTTTATATCTCCATACATGTAAATTCATCTTTCAAAATCATAAACATCAAGATTTCATAATAATCATCATAAGATATGGGTTCATGCTTCAAATTCATAAAAATCAAATAAAAATCATGATTTTGTAAAGAAAATTACTTTTGGGCACAAGAACGAAAGAGAGTTCTTGTTGAAAAACCCCACATACCTTAAATGATGAACTTTAGATCGATACTCATTTTTGAGATGTTAATCGTGCCTTTGAATGATGGTTCTTGGAGTTCTTGAACTAGGAACTTGGAATCTTGAATAAATTTGAAGAATTAATGGTGAACTTTGGAGGTTCTTGAAGTTGGATGTAGGAGCTTAGGGTTTTCTTTTTGAGGGAATTTGATGAAATATAACATATAATGCTTCTAATAGGCTTTAATATAGGGTTTGGACGGATTTTGGGTGAGGGGGAATGACCAAAACACCCCTAAAAATCAAATAATTCTCGAATCTGTCCTTTGATGAACTGTTTTGATAGTCTGAAGTAGATCAACCATAATGTTTTACTCCGATATCCAAATTAGATGAAACTAATTTCATTAGAAAGAGGACTCTCATATCTTTCCGTTGATATATAGTATCTTACCCAGATCATTGTGTATGAGGAGTTATGATCGTTTGAAGTTGACCCAAAAATTCACTTTTGATAGGCTAAAGTAGATCGACCATAACTTTTTGTTCCGATAGACAAATTGGATGAAACCAATTTCATTGGAAAGAGGACTCACAGAGCTTTCCGTTGATATATAGTAGATCACCTAGATCATTATGTACAAGGAGTTATGATTGTTTAAACTTGGAGAAAAAATACACCAGGCCTCAGTACTTTTTCTTGCACGTTTTACTGTTCACTACTATTCACGGTCGATCGGAATGTTCATAACTCGTCGCTCGAGTGTCCGTTTTGGATGATCCATATATCGTTGGAAAGATTATTTGATAATCTACGCAATGGTGGGTCATAATCTAAGACATTCTGCACGAAAAATTTATAATTTATTCTAGAAGATAGAACCCAACACGTTTACGCACAAAATTTCAACGAAAATTTTTTTGGGGTATTACATTTCAAAATGAGTTCTTTGGTGGTGATGGATAATTAATATACAGCTGCACATATTGTCTGTCTCATGTGTGCTCGATGTTGCTAATTTTGAACTTCTTTCATGTTTGCATGTTAGATATACCAATTTGGGATATTGCTTTCTTTTTCAACTTTCGCTACTTTTATCAAAGTACAACAAACTAAACAATAGAGTAGAATGAATAAATTAACATCTAATCCAGTGAAAACAAAGTCTTCAAGAAACACACAAAAGCAGCACAATGCTTCATCTGGTGAATATCAACAAAACCGTAATAGCAAAATTTACCCTTTATACCTTATATTTTTTCCTAATTCCAATATTAGGCCCGCTTCTAGCCCCAAAATATATCGAACTCCTCTTGTCTTTCATTCTCTTCAGCGACTTGTATTATCTTTCTCTTTCCTCCATATACCTTTAAGGTATATACCTGGTGCTGAAAAACTGCATTTTTTAATAGCAAAGATTAATCAGTAGCAAATCCATGCCTCATGCCCCTAAATTTATCATTTAGTTGCACCGATTTAGGCACAAGATGTTACGACAGAAATGCTACAAAAGATATACTAATAGGGACGGATATCATGATTTACATGGCCCCTCATGAGAGTTGAATAAATCTTGTTGATGTAACAAATAAATGTCACACTAATGATACAAAGGAGAATTAAAGTAGAATATGTACTATTTTATATCATCTTTCAACACCAAGTCATTGTAGAATGCATCACATCTCAAAATTTCAGGAACTTTAAGAAAAATTAGAAAAATGACTTAAATCATCTAAGCTTGAGCAGGTAAACATGACTCTTTAACAAAATACAAAAGTAAATTAAAAGCTAGAATAAATTCTAATATCTTCTACAGTTATCAACTAAGAATGTTCACCAAAATCAAATTATACCCTCGAACAATTGATAATGAAAAAAAGATAATACCTCCTAGCTTTTCAACTCTGTCAATGATGACTCTAATAATCGGTGATACTATATGACCTTTTATGAAAAAGAACTCGAAATTAGAAGGCTTTTTATAATCAGGATTCATAAATTAAAAAGGACACTAATTAGTATTTTAATATAATTTTATATATATTTTGTTCTTTTTTCTTGAAGCATCCCATAAAGCCTACCCATGCGTAACACCACGGTAAGTTTTTAATATTAACAACATGCATATACAAGCTAAATGAACAACACATAGGTTGAGAAAAAAACCTTTCAAAGGTTCTTTGTTTGTGATCTTTAAGTTTTTCAAAAAATTCCCTAATATAATCAAATATTTGCATCGTCACCAGTTATGCTCACAGGTTTGTATTGCGTCAACAATCATGCGACTGTCTTTTATTGACCGAGGGTGATAAAAAGAAAAGCTACAAATTCCAGTTTAAAAGGTTGACAACTCTTGAATCTAGAGTTGCTTTTTGTTCCAACCAAATTAGTACTCAATTTTCAAGATGACAAACAAGCACATAATGACAATATAATCCAGCAAAAGCACAAACTTTGACATGATAGTACAGAGATATAAAAATCTTTTCTCTGTCTAATAAAGACAAAAGTGAAAGAAGGTGTAGGAACAACCTTATTCAAAAAGAACACTGAAAATTGAAGTAGCTAGTTTTATCTCATTTCTGATCCTTATAGGGCCACTAAACTAACCATTTCTGTTACTTTCGCTCCACTGTTGACGACCTTATTCATCCAAACCAACTATAATATTTAACTTAAAAATAATTAAAGAATCTTGTATAGTTAGTAGCATATGAAAACAAAAGTCAAAGTGACAAACAATTTGCACCCTAGTGCAAAAAAAATTGGCATAGATAGGATATCCTTCCGTGCGATTGTGAATAGAATATAACAAAGAAATTCATCAAATATAGGCTCCAAAAGCACAAACTTATAAACAAACATCAAGAAGCACATGACCCTCGTCTAAATATATCCCGCAATGGATATCAAAAGATTTAGACCAAAAAGATATAACTTATGGATGTGCATATTTGAATCTATAGATTTAATTATTAACATAGTCATATAAAAAGGGTATACTTGTTATTTACTGTCGGACGAATAGAGAAACCACCTAATAGAATCAAACAAATATATAACATTCTAATTTTACACATTCTTATATCAGACCTTAAAAGGGCAAAAGACGAAGCTAAAAATGCCAGGTTTGTTGATTTTATGAAGAAGATAGCTATTCAATTGGGTACTCTCTCCACAACATTCATGGAGCCAATGTTGCCGATATATAGGTCTCGGAACAGAAAGTAAAATAATTATTTATCATCTAACTAGGAGAAACAACAATAGGAGAAAAAAAGTATAATCCTTACTTGTATTAATCTAAGAGAGGAGGGATGCATTATTAGAAGAGACGCGTGTGTAGCAGTACCAACCATTTTCTCTTTTATTGTGAAAGAGCAACATTACATTCCATATGAGTTTCAATGGTATAGAGATATTTCAGGGCAAATTTATTTTCCATTACGTCTCATCTCCCCTTCCTCGGTAGCTATTGATACAAGTTGAACATAGATCCTAAATATGGGAAGAAGATGGTATAAAATACAAAAGCATAAAGTTCAACTACCTCTTTTTTCATTGCTTAAAATAGTAGAGCCAACTGTTGTAGCGGCTTACCATTGGTACTTGTCATTCATCCCGGAGAGAAACCCCCTTGCCTTAATCCCTTTTCTTCTTCAGCTTTAGTGCAGAGTTGAATCCAACAAACAAAACATAGAAATTATTGCATATTCTTATGCCAAAAGAATAGAGTGTCGATTGACATACCTCCATTCTTCCCATGCAAGTGAAGTCGATATATAGCATAAACAAATAAAATATATTTATTTTCTTCACTTCATGCTATAAACTTGTATATGTGACTTTGGCCAATACTTTGGTCCTAGTACTCTATCTATATCTCCAATTTCAATTGAACTTGGCAAAATTTTTGAGGCAGCATTCGATGAAAAAAGTAAAATCACTGATTTTACAGCTATACCTTAGAATTTTCAAAGTTTGCAATTGCCCATTTCTTGTCAAGTTTGTAATTACCAAACTCATATATTGGGCTCTTGCCTCTGGATGAGGCACCATGGATGAAACTCTTGCCAAAACTTCTCAACTCGAGAAAACTTATATTTTCGAACAATATTTACATATTCTCATATTTTCAAGATACTATAAATCAAATTGACAAAAAATTAAACTTATAAGTGTATTTCTATAAAAGAATGAAATGCACAAATTAAATATTAACGCAAGATGTTGATACCCACAACTTCTGTGATAGGATCCATTGTAATAAGCTTTAAGAAAAAAAAGTTAGAATGATAAGAATGTATAATTTCATAATTTCATAATAGAGGTAAATTTGTGAGATGCGAAAAATTATACCTGAATATGTAAATCTTGTTGGTAGGTGGGTAGATAAAAAAGGTTAGTTATGAACAATAGAAATTAGAATATATTCAATTAATAGGAGATAGTAAGGTAATAACGAATCGGCGAAAAACGAAGTAGTCTAATCTACATCTCAATCTAAGTAGACTAATGTATACGTTAAGCTAAATTAAACTAAGTAATTTAAGTTAGCATAGCAAGTGATATATTTTGTTTAAATTAACAATGTAAAAAGGAGAGATAATATAACGACAAAAACCTGACAATAAAATTATTGAAACTGTGTTGAGACAAAGAACGATGAATAATGACAAACCAAATATGAACAATGAAAAACCGTAACAGTTTATAACGATAAACAATGGAAAAAGTTCAAGCGTTTATATAAAAGGACATAATGTACAAACCAAACAGGAGATCAAATAGGCAAAACAAATCAAATAGGACACAAATTGAGAAAGACCAAATAGAACACAAATTTGAATGGAGCCTAAATTTGAAAAAGACCAAATAGAACACAAATTTGAATGAAAAAAATTTGATGTCTTTTTGGTGAAATCAAGTAGGGAGAAAAAGCGGGTGAACATAAATTTGAAAAAGATCAAATAGAACACAAATTCGAATGAAAAAAATCAGGTGTTTTTTGGTGAAATCAAGTAGAGAAAAAAAGTGGGTATTTAATTTTTGAAAGAAATCAAGTAGGACAAAAAAAATAACGGATGTTTATTTTGGTGAAATAATTCAAGTAGGACACAAATTTGAAAAGAATTTAATTGAAGAAAAATTTTAGTATATTTATTTTGAATAATTTAATTGTAGAAAAGGGTAAAAGTTCATTTTGTCTGAAGCGGACTCTTTTAATAAAGGGTAAAAAGTTCAAATGACTTTTTAAGACGTTTACACTTTTAATATATTATAGATATAGATCATAGATATAGATATATGTTATATCTATATTATTATATTTAAGTGTGAATAATCTTGAAAAGTGATTCAAATTTTTATATTTTATTAAAAATTTTCATTTAATGAAAAATTACACACATGTAGTTAAACTAGTAATCTAATAAGTATGTATAGAATAATTTATGTATAGAATAATTTTCCTTTCATTGATTTTTCTAACCCGAGGCCCCAACCAAAAACTTAGGAAAAAATAAAAAAATCAAGAAGAGAAGAATAAGAAACTATAGTAAATGGAAAGTTCTTATCCAAAAGGTCAGGTTAAGTCAAAATAAAAAAGGAAAAGACGATAGCTTGAACTGTGTGCCCTTGAACAATGACGATAGCTTTGTCGCCTGCAACTCCAGCATACCAACGGCAACTCACCCACAAGCCTTTCTTTTGCTTTCTAGGTTTCTCTATCTCTTTCTTTTTCTTCTTCTTCCTATGTGGTAATTGGTTGTCTCTTGTTCTGTGGCATTTCATCAAACATCTTGCAGGTAAGTTTCGTACTTCTGGTAATGTGGTATCTTTGTCTGCCTCTGCGAATTACGTGAGCTTACGGGTTGGAGCTAGTAGATTGCAGCCTCCTGTTAAACACGCTTGGGGAAAGAGGCAAGCCCAATTCTATACTCTTGTTGCTGATGCTCATTCTTTTTGTATGTCAGTAGAAAATGTCAAGTACCCACTAAGAGCTCATTTGGTATTAGGGATGAGTATAATTATCGCGAGATAAGATTTGGGATTTACTTTATTCCATGTTTGGTGTAAAGTATTAACTAATCCTGAGATTGTTTTATTCCACCATTTGTCTTAAAATGGTGGGATTACTATCGCATATGGAAGGTCTGACAATATAGTCCCATGAGATATTCCTACTTATTCCATGTTCTATACCAAACGACCCCTAAACACTCTTAATTTGTATTATTAGTGTAGGAATTAAATGTCTAGATTGACTCAAATGGATATTGAATAGTTTTATAGTCTATCCCAAATAGTTTTTTTTTTTCTAAATTGGGAGCGGGGAAAGGGAAAAATGGTGAGGAGGATTACAAGGTGGGGATTCGAACCTTCACCAATAGGATGAAAGTTCAGGTAGCCAGTGGTTAAAGTTTATCTTTTATTGATATGTAGTAAATGCTGAATCTCCTTTAGCTTATTCGTATGTTTATTTCTTTATATTGTGATTCCCCTAGTGAAAATTCTAGCTACACCACTGCAGGTAGCCAACCAAGTGAGCTGCTAAGATTTTCCAAATAGTTTGGTATTTAGGTGTAGCAGTAGTAGATGTTGCTTGTCTTGGTGGTACATGCATTGATTTTCATTTGTTGATCTCCATATGCATAACGTGGGTTGATTTTTTAAATTTTTTTATTGTAACTTGGGGTTAATTTTTCAGAAGAGGAATTGTGAGGTGTGCAACCATTGAAGAAATAGAAGCTGAAAAATCTTTGATTGAGAAAGATGTGGTAAGTATAGTGATTTTTATTTTCATTATCAAAAGCTATGGCAACTCTTGTTTACAGAGCTTTTATTTCACTTTAGAAAGAAAGGATGGAAAAGACAGTTGAAACTGTAAGGTCAAATTTCAACTCAATAAGGACGGGAAGAGCTAGCCCAGCAATGCTGGATAAAATTGAGGTAAGACATTCTGTAGAATCCCCCTATCCCACTTTCATATGTCATTGTGCTTCTTTACTCATGCTTAACATGACAAATTTTTGATAACCATCATATCTGATACAGTAGAACATACTTGGTTGTTTGCAAAACCATTAAAACCCTATCAACAAATTTATAATTTATTAGTGAGTTGAGAGTCTTGTTACTCGTAGGTACCACGTTAACATGTTTCCTCTCTAATTCTCTTCAGATCTGTCCAAAGTAAAAGTTCATCTTTTTCCTCTTGTCAATTGTACCAAGTCCCTGATGCGCTGGTGCATTATCTCTTCGGAGTTTTTATGTGTTTTTCCCTGAAATCATATGCGTCTTTCTCATTACTTTCACTGTAAGCCCCTAGCATTTCCTTAGTATTTCTCATGCATTATTCATAGTAGTTATCCGGGTGTAGAGATGTAGTGTCTGAGATATGGTGGTAAAATATAATGTCTTTGTTTCATTTATATATATTCAAGATATCTAAGTCAAGCTTTTCTTTTTTCATATTGTATTGCTCATACAAGGTGGATTATTATGGCACTCCAGTCAGCCTGAAAAGCATAGCGCAAATTAGCACTCCGGATGCAAGTTCTATCTTGGTGCAGCCCTATGACAAATCCAGGTTGAACTTCTAAAGCATTTTAAAAAAGAAAGAAAAAGAAAAGAAAATCAAGTTGGGATGATACTGTTGATGTCTGATAATTACCTCACTCTTTCTTGATATCAATACTACTTGTAAATTCTTAAATGCATTTGAAATAGGGTGGGCTAAAGGATGAGTTCTGGATTTAGATGCATCGGAACAATAGGACGTTTACTCATCAGACTCGTTGGCCCTTGTATACTGCTTTACTTGTATAATTTGCATGATAACAAATCACAGAATTTGTTTTCAATTTTAGGCCTTAGCCTGTTACAATTATCCTCGTGAGATATCTCTTAGAACCATTTTGTAGCGACCTTGCATATGTTTGCACTGCACCGCACTAAGCATTAGTTTTTGACTTAATTTTCAGTTTAAAGTCTATAGAGAAGGCTATTGTTAACTCTGATGTTGGTATGACGCCAAATAATGATGGAGAAGTAATAAGATTGGCTGTCCCCCAGTTGACATCAGACAGGAGGAAGGTATTAAGTGTTCCAGTGCTCAGTCAACTTTGTTTCTTCTAAATGCCAGCTTTAAGCTTTAATGTTATTCTTTATTTATTCTTTATTTCATTTTTGATAAGCCAGTATGAATGTTTGTCCATCTCACTGTGGTCATTTAGCCACTCATGATATGCGTTGGATTGATAATATCTCTGATTTATTTACATGGCTTTCGGAAAAGCCCTGCTTTCTCATCTTCTTTGTCCTGTATCTTGGAAAATATTTGGCTATTGTTCCTGAAAGTTCAGATCACCGATGTTCTCATTGCTGTTGTCTAGAACTACAGGCAAGATACTTGCTTTTCAGTTACATCTTCTTTGTGTTAATATCTTGCATCTTTGTCATTAATATTCAGTAAGTTTGTTTTCCTCTTTTAAAGAATTAGAACTGATACGATATCATGAAAATTTTAGGTGGTGAGGTAGGAGTTTAACCTTCCCAAAGTTTTACTATATTGTCCCTACATGGTACACTATGTAGGTTGTGAAGGATATTGAGCTAAATGCTATCTTTTTTGCTCCTTAACTTTCTGCACTAGATCACCCCCTTTATAGAGGAACACAAGGTTAATATAAACAGCTTTTTCCTTAGCGTAGCTTCCCTGTCACCATGAGTTCTAGCTTTTATACCAATGTACTCTTCTGAAGTAACCTTCTTCATGCTAGAATTTTAGATATTTTATGGGGTTATATCTTATGAGCTTCTAATTACGTTAATGTATTGATTGGCTGATGCATAGGAAACAAATTGTATGATACCATTTACAATCTCTTTAACAAATTCACAATTTTATCATGTTACTCTATGGGAGTTTATGGGGAAAACCTGGCTTTGACGCTCGCTCCAACAACATACCCAGTGTAATCCCATAGGGGTCTGGGGAGGGTAGAGAATACACAGTCGTTACCCCTACCTTGTGGATATCGAGAGGCTTTTCCCGAAAGACTCTCTGTGCTCAAGTAACGCATGTTGAAGCAGTTTGAAAGAGAAAATACAGAAGTAAAGAGGGATACCTAAACTATTGGATAAAAATAGAAAATAATAAGTCACACCTCTTTTCATGTGTTTTATAGTAACCAATAATCTTAAGTTCAGATATTACTGGCATACGTAAGCCCATTTAATTTGAAGGACAATTTACTTTTATGTTTGAATTGATACTGGAATCAGATTTTTTTCTTTTTGGGGGTGGGTGGGTGGGTGCGGGGGGGATGAGGTAAAGGTTTATTGACCAAGTTAATAGAGTTACTAAAACCAAAAGTTACAAAAGACTGCTGGGAATATCCATACAGTCAAACATCTCCCTAGCAACTGCAGAAAGTTTATATATTGATCTATATTATCAGTGAAACTACTTCCACACCAACAAAACAAATTATGTAAACACTTTTTTTAACTTCTAGAATTATGGTCCTTTTGCCCATCAAAACAAGCGTTATTTCTTTCAAGTCAAATAGTCCAGAATATGCACAAAAGTATAGTTCTCCAGATTTGCTCCAATGCTTTATGCGTTCTCTGGTGCTGCCAACTCCCCAGTAACTCCTTTACACTTTTAAGGCATGACCCAAGAGATCCCACAAATACTGAAAATGAATCCCCAACATTGTCTAGCTATTCATCAATGCATAAGAAGTCGATTCACAATCTCCAACTCTTCTTCACATAAGTAACATCTGTTACTTAATGCAAAACCCAAAACCCTTTTTCTGAAGATCCTGAGTAATGCAAGCTCCCCATGGTGCAATCCAACCAAAACAAGCTACCTTTGCAGATCCCTTTCCATGGCCAACTAGTATCGCAGTTTCTGTTTGCTTCATTTGAAGACTGTAACACTTTTTTTTTTTTTTGAAACTGGTAACTTAGAGTTTAACACTTTTACTGAAAAGATTCCATCTTTACTAGCTATCCTTACTAGTGAATCCCCTTACTCTGATCAATGTGGGTATAATCAAGTTGAAGGAGTTCTTGACAATATTCCTCAATTTCCTAATCATTCAAGTTCCTTCCTAATTCATCTGCCATCCAGTGTTCCATCGTTGTTATTGCAACAACTGAAAAAAAGGAGGAAATTTTTGCTTCAAGCATTCATGACCGGTTCATAAGTCAGTCGAAAATCTAATTTTTGCTCCATTCCCCACCTCTAATTTGGTGAATTATTGAAGCTCGGCGCATAATTTACAGATCCCTTTCCAGTTCCCACCCCCACCCCCACTAGTTTACATATCTCTCATTTAAAGTTGATGCTGTCATTTCTCATGACTATACGTTATCGGTTTTCAAAAGTGAAGTTCTTGTGGTGTATCTTCTCACTTCATCTAGTCTTAATGACTTCTCTAAATTGCTTAAGAGTAAATTAGGGGCACTGCCTATACAATGCAGTTCATCCTACATGACTGGACATCTAGGTTTAGTAACTAGGTTGGAGTGACCTTGTCTTAATTAGATGACTGACAAGCTCGAATTGTTTCATATCTCAACTAGACGTGACCTTTTCTGATTCAAGCTATGTGACAGCAGAGGGTACAAAACCCTTTGCTGCCAAATTGACAGGCATCCATTCTGTTATTTAATTAAGAACATTTGTCCTTTTTTATGATGAAGTATTTCAAAAGTTATGTCTTACAATTGAATGTTTTTATGAAAAATATACTTGCAGCTTTTGATGAATTCCAACTTAAGTC
Source organism: Capsicum annuum (assembly GCF_002878395.1). Classification (NCBI taxonomy): domain Eukaryota; kingdom Viridiplantae; phylum Streptophyta; class Magnoliopsida; order Solanales; family Solanaceae; genus Capsicum; species Capsicum annuum. The sequence continues at coordinate 86,634,150 of NC_061119.1, read as the reverse complement.
TACTTAATAGTTATTTCCCAAAGTTTATGAGTTGGTAAATATGCTAATAATTCAGTATATTCAATTTCTGACATTGAGAATATTTGAGTTTTCACTTTTATTGCTCTTCTTTATCTTCGTTTTATCCAGGAGTTATCCAAAATTGTTTCTAAACAGGCAGAGGAAGGAAAGGTAAGTATTATCTGTTGTATAAGCTTGTTATAACTCCTTTTCTATGTCATTTCTTCTTTCCAAACGAAAACAAAACATTTATTCTTTATCTAGTGGGATCTACTATTAGAAATAGCTCCTATTTGTCCTTTGGAGCACCTGAGGTTTCAGATTTACTATTGCTCATGACCGGTATATTTATACCTTTACTCGGTGCTTGTAGAGGTACCCTTTCCATAGTCCTTATTGTATTAAGCACTAGAACTTGGTGTTATGAACAATGGGGTAGTTTAATCATCCAACAAAGAGATTTTTTTATATTTTGTTATTAATTTTCCATTTCTTTTTGTTGAATTATGCATCTTTTTCATGTCTAGTTTGCTTTGTATAAAGTGGTTAATTTCTGACATGATTGACTGAATTATCATTGCAGTCAGTATATGATGTTGAGCTAACTTTTCATATGGACCCCCCCCCAACCCACCAATTTGTGACACAATTATCTGTTGAAATTCAGAAAAATTCTGTCCATAATATTCCAAAACAACTTAACTACTGTTTCAATTTTAAGAATGTTTTGATTATACTGCTGTTATTGTCTCCCCAGGGTGTTGGTTTAATGGTAAGAGCACAAATTTGCGTGTGTGGATTAAGCGCACGTCATGAGTTCGAACCATGCTATAAACCAAAAGCCTGGTAACTAAGTGGAGAATGGTATGGGGGCAGACCCAGTAACGACTAAGTTTAGTACCGTTTGCCATTTGCCTTCGGGCATTTCTTGGTTATAAAAAAAAACGGCTATTCTAAATGGAAAAAACTTTTGTCTTCTGAAATCTATTCAAAGGCAGATAGCTTGTCCTCTTACTTTGAATCTTTCTGTTGGTTAGGGATGAAGTAGTTGATCGTGCTTATATTGCCCATCGATCATGTCCATTGGACTATTAGTATTACTATCTCTTTCTTATAAAACTTTTGCAGGTAGCTATAAGGAATATAAGAAGAGATGCCTTAAAAGCTTATGAAAAGCTTGAGAAGGTTTGAGCTCTAGGCAATTTTTGGTCTATATCTGTAGGATGCTAGATATTGAGGAATCTTTAACTTTTTTTTTCAGGAGAAAAAGCTTTCTGAAGACAATGTGAAGGACCTATCTAGTGATTTACAGGTACCTAACAAAGTTTGTTGTTCATGGCATAAGAGTTCAAAAAGAGAAAGTGATTATCCATATTTGTTTAAACAATGGTCTTATAAATTGTAAACTTTAACTGTAAATTACTTCATTTGGATTCCACTAGATGATAAGAAATAAAATTATTTTCAGATTTTCTCTTAATACCAACTTGTTCTCTAATTTCTGAAACCTGCTGTAGAAAATAGCTCAAATTATACTTCTTAATAATCATCATTATAGTGCAATCTGAAGTCCTCTACTTGTGGCATTCTTCCTTTATCTACACAGAAAGTGACAGATGAATACATGAAGAAGATTGATACTGTCTTCAAGCAGAAGGAGAAGGTATATTAGTTAAGAATATTCATATTGTTTGATATAAAATGTCATGTGCATGCACAAAAATATGGATAGAATCTAAATTCCCTGGGATCTGTTTTCTAATAAGTTATGAACAGGCAGAAAAATGAGTAGCAACAGTTAGTTCTGATTGGGCACTAAAGAAATATTTCCTTCCCCTTTCCTACACGAGTAACCACACCATGTTCCTCTGCACCTTTGTGTGTCGCTAGGCCTTTTTGATACCGTGTAGGTTTCCTTATGCGGGAGCCTTGGAGTAACTGGTAAAGTTGTTGTCTTGTGACCAGAAGGTCACAGGTTTCAAGCCTTGGAAAAAGCCTCTGGCAGAAATGCAAGGTAAGGTTCCGTACAATACACCGTTGTGGTGGCGCCCTTCCCTGGACCCTGCAAATAGCGGGAGCTTTAGTGAACCAGGCTACCCTTTTTTGTAGGTTTCCTTATGCGCATTGACCAGCCTCTGAATAACAGGAATGGGAGTCTAGCATCACCTCGTGGCTGTCAAAGGCAATCTGTTAATGCAAACTGGATCATATATTTCATGCATGCACACCCCAAACTAGAGTTTTTACTTCTTTTTTTCCCCCTTCAAACTTTCTAGTCTTGTGTTTTCTAGCAATCTTCTATTTGCTGACCAAATAAACAGGAACGTTTGTCATCCTCTGAAAAAAGGCTTCTATTGGAAATGGAGTATTATAATGCAGCTGCAGCTGCTTTCCCTTGTCCCATGTTAATCTTATCCATTTGATAGTCGGATGATAGTTCACTTTCTTTTCCAATTTTTCCCACTCCCTTTGCAACGTTTGGTCACCACCTAGTTTTCCATGCTTCACCTTTTGAGGTTAGTAAAATTTTACTGAAACATGTTTACGTTTGACTCTCAGGAACTGCTGAAAGTTTGACAACAGTTCTGTTCAATGTGTATATGGAGTTTGTGCAGTAATGATGCATTGAAGGTTTACTTGGAACAATAGGCTTGTCACATGCCTTTGTAAAAGACTACCTTGAATTCTTCATTGTAGAAATCACGTAAAGATCACTCAGGAACTGGAATGGTCCTTGTTAATTTTGTTAGGACTTGTGTTTTTACTGGAAAAAACCTCCAAAAGAAGTTAATCTGCTTGTTGCGACATGATTTGAGCTGCTGGAATTTGTAACTACTGGATCCAGAATTAAAGTACTTGCTGATGGTAGAATATCTACTCTCAATTTCGCCGCTGTTATCTCTTTATTTTTTCATGTAAATCTGGGCTCTTTATTTCCTCTTTGTATATATTTGTTTAGCTTGAGTTGTTGACATCTTGTTGTATTTTGGTGTTAAAAGCTGCCTTCATGTTGTGCCTAAACAAGTCTTGTTGATGCGAATCTTAGCCCCTCCCCATTTAAGACCTTTGGTTGTCCGTCTGTTTATATATCGCTCATTCGTTTAATGCATTGTTGTATATAAATGGTTGTGTAAATAATTATAGTATCACTTGGATGTAGTTTGATCCTATTCCAAATGTTTATTTATTTCAGCAAGAACTTGAGGTAAGCCTTATAGTTGAGAATGAGGCCCATCTATGCGTTCTAGTCATTTGGAGAAATGCAGTGCTCTAGTTTTTCCTTACAAGTCTGAATTCAACTTTCCACATAGTTTCAGAGCGGTTGCAGGATAATAATCTTTTTTAACACGGAAAAGCAAAACTAATCCTGAATTATTTAGGAAAAATTATACAAACTAACATCCTTTAAGACTATAATTACAATAAATAGCAACACTTTTTCAAAATTGCAACTTATAGCAAAAGTAGCAATATTTTACCCACTTGATAGTAATAGAAGAATATGTATTTTTCAGATGTGCATATGTATTTATGAGTAATACATATATATTTGTATATGTATTTATATAGCAACATTTTACTTAAATATAAATACAATTTGCTATTTTTTGTAATTATGAAACTGTTGCTATAAAAGTTATAATTAAAGTTACAGAGTTGCTATTTCTGAAATTTTTCCTATTATTTAATACGAAAAAAAGTGAACTACTTCTAAACAATTTAAAATGAAGCAAAAATATCCTTTTTTGTTTTGCTAAAAAATACTCCGTTTATTTTTGATTCAAAAGTACCTCCTCACCTTAATGGATTGCCACCAAGCACACCATATGAAAAAAATTGTCACATGGTCAATTCACGTCAGCATTCCATTTACAAAAAAGGGCTAAACTACCCCTAAACTATTCGAAATGGAGCAAAAATAGCCTCCATTTGTTTTTTGGCTAAAAATACCCATTAGTTTGTTTTTTTGGCTCATAGATACTCTTCACTTTAATGGAGTGTCACCATGTACACCACACGAAGAAAAATTGTCACATGGCCAGTCCACGTCAACATACCATTTAATACCCAATCGAACCACTTAACCATCCAACTTAACAACCCATTTAATACCCATACTCGACCTATCATCAAAAAATTCAATCCGTCTTTATAAGTACAGGGTAAAGATAGATCCACCTTTCTTTTCACTTGAACTTTTCCGAAAAAGTCTATGCAAACTAGGAATTCTTAGAGGAAAAAAAAGCCCTTAATATATGGGTTGAAACTCAACCCGTCTTTATCATGTCAAAGAATATGAGAGAGTTCGACCCATGAACTTAGGACTATCTTTTTCCTCAAAATTTCTAGTATGGATCGATTTTTTTGGGAGAGTTTAATTGAAGTCGTGTTGAATTTTTTGAAGACAAATCGGGTACAGGTATTTAATGGTATGTTAAGTGGATCGGTGGGGTATTAAATGAGATGCTGATGTGGCCTGGACATGTGAATTTTTTTTCCACATTGTGTGTTAGTTGACACTCCTTTAAAGTAGGAGTATTTGTGAGTCAAAAAAAAATAAATATAAGGATATTTTTGACCCAAAAAAATAAATAAAGGGGTATTTTTGCTCCATTTTGAATAGTTTAGAATTAGTTTTGATCCTTTTTCGTAAATGAATGCTGACGTGCACTGGACATATGACAATTTTTTTCACGTTATGTGCTTGGTGGTACTCTGGTAAAGTGAGGGGTATTTTGAGCCAAAAATTAAATAGAGGAATATTTTTGATCTAAAAAATAAATGGAAGGATATTTTTTAGCCAAAAAATAAAAAGAGAATATTTTTGCGCCGCTGCAAACAGTTTAGAAGTAGTTTTCAACCTTTTCCATTTTTAACATCAAGTTTTGGAAATTATAAAGACTAACAATAATTACTAGTGTAAATCCTTACACAACCGATGAGGAACAAGGTAGTATATCTTATATGGTCTCACACGGCTAATTCATTTTACGACACACGTTGATTTTATTTTATTTTTAAATAACAAAATAAAATAAATTTGTATTTTTTTAAAGTAAATAGAGAGTGGAGACGGATAATTTAAGCTCAACAGGCTAATGAGTGCATTGCAGCAAAGCTCAACAGACTAACGAATGAAATGGAGCAATGTCAGCGACTGAATGGCCTGAATGGAGATAACAAGAGAGGCTTCATGTGCTGAATTGAGAGAAATAGTAACTTAAGATAACAGAAAATAAAGAGAAAAAGGTTCTTCAAATTAATGGCGTGGGATTTGTGATTATCAATTGAAAGGTTATAGTAGATGTCATCATGGCATGATGTCGGATCTTAGCATACGAAGTGCGGCAAACTTCAGTAGTTTTTAAAAAAATGAAAAGATGACACTACGAATTGGCAAACCAAATATAAAACCTACAAACTTTATGGGGCCCTTCTCCCGACTCTACGCATAGCGAGGGATTTTATAAAACTTTACAGAAGTTATGAATCATGAAGTACTAATTTCATTTGAATTTAAAAAAAAAGAAGTATTAGATTCATTATCGAGGCCACCTAATATTATCTATAATCTATAATATATATCTATAATCTATATCTATAATTTATAATCTAAAATCTATATCAATATTTATAATCTATAACATATTACAAAAGTGATTTAAACTTTTTGCCCTTCATTAAAAATACAAAATCTTCTTTTCACTTATTTTCTTTAATTATTTATCATTATATTTATAATACTAGTTTAGTGCACGTGCTCTGCATGTGTATCTCACGTTAATTAATAAAATTATACATATTTTACTATCATGTTTTATCCTATAATTAATACTATACATCGATTATAGTTATAGGAATAATTTATAGATCATGTTTATGTGTTCCATCAAATTTAACTTGTTGAGTTGGATTGCAACATCTAAAACTCACTTTATTTAGGTAAATATCAAAAAGGAGTTATTAATATGTGTTGTAGGTTCTAAATAATATAGTAGTATGTCTGATTAATAAGAATATATCAAGGAAAAAAATTTGAGTATCTCAAATAATGAATACAAATATACCGATTGGTTAAGTAACATAGAAGAATACAAAAAGCATCTCACATATTGAAATACAATATCAAACATTTTAGGAATGATGATTTGCATAAAACATGCACATTAAAATGTTTACTTGGTGTTACTATTGCTTTACCACTACCGCTTTTAGGTCACTTAGTTTTTTTTTTTTTGTTTTTTCATTCTGTGTCCGGTACCCGTATTGGAGTCCGACTAATTCGGATTCGCGCCGGGTAGGGCCCCATTCGGGGGGTAGCGCTCCCAACAGAGTTTTCTCCATATCAGGGTCGAACCGTCAACCTCTGGTTAAGGGTGGAGCAGCCCCATCGACTGCACCACAACCCATATTGGTCACTTAGATTTAATCCTCATGGAAAACACATATGTAAATATAAAATATCACAATGACTTTTTGTTTATAGAATTTTAAAAAATAAATGTGTACATTCTACATACCATGAATATATTATTTTGGTTGTAATCTAAAACAAATTCTAACACTAAACAACAAAAAAAGAGAAAAAAGACAATCACATGATAAATTCTCATAAGTTTCATACAATACCTTTATAAGAAATATGAGCAGAATTAAAATATAAAAGTAATTTACTTTTCAATTTTTTTAATACATGCTTAATTTTAACAAATCACAAATAAAGAAACGTAAATGGAAAACCTTAGCCACGAGAACATACTTATAGTAACTTTTGTCCCTAATATAATTAAATTCACATGCCTCTCTTGTTGCTATGCTACATATTTATAAATCAAGCAACTGAAACATCTTTAGTTACACAAAATTTTGGACAAAAAATAAAAATAAAAATTTATTATCATTATTATTGGATAAATACATTCACTATATGAGTAGCAACATACGCAATTTCACACATTCCTCGTATATCTACTTTGAGCGAACAAATATGAAAATAGAAGGAAAAAATGGATGATAATAAAAACAACAGACATTAATTGATTATAAACTACAATCAAATAATATGATAGTTGAGATATCAATCTTTACACAAAAAACTTTTTAAAGTCGACCAATATTCATTTACCACATGTAAACTATAACAAAATAATAGGAGAATAGAAATATAAAAAAAATACAATTAGGACAATAGAAATATCAAAAAAATATAATTAAACCTAATCTTTATATAAAAAAATTTCTCAAAGCCGACCAACATTCATCTACCACTTGTAAACTATTATCAAACAATACTATAATAGAAATATCAAATCAATACAATTAAACCTAACCTTTATAAAAAAAAAAATCTCCTCAAAGTCGACCGACTTTGATGTACTATTTGTAAACTACAACAACACAATACAATAATAGATATATCAAAACAACAATTAAATCTAATATTTACACAAAGTTTCTTCAAAATTGACCGACATTCATCGACCACGTGTAAACTATGACATAATAGAGATATCAAAATAATACAATTAAACCTAACCTTTACACAAAAATTTTCTCAACGTCGACCAACATTCATCTACCACCTGTATTAAGTAGGAAAAACAACAAATAGCAAGAAATTATGTCAATACAATTAAGTCTAACTTTTACATAAAAAATAAATTCAAAGTCCTACGAAACATACAAAATAATAGGATAATAGAGATATCAGCATAATAAATAATATAATTAAACCTAAATTTTACAGAAAAAAATTCTCAAAGCCGACCAACATTCATCTACCACATGTAAACTGCAACAAAATAATAGCATAATAAAATATCAAAATAATATAATATAATTTAAACCAAACTTTTAGATAAAAATTTCTCCAAAGCCAACCAATATTCATATATCACCGTAAACTGCAGTAAAATAATATAATAATAGAGATATCAATACAATATAATTAAACTAACCTTTACACAAAAATTGCCTCAAAACCGACCGACATGCATCTACCACCTGTACTAAGCATAAAAAATAATAAATAGTAAGATATTCCCAAGGTCATGAACAGAGTATGAATTAATGGTATATTGGCAACATAATGCACTTCGGCCAAAATTTTTAAGGGAAAAAAAACTACGATATAGACCACATAAAGAGAAAAAAATTCTATCTATATTTATTCTCCTAATATTAAAAATAGACATCTAATTTCTTTGTATACTTTTATTTTATCAGGGTTCTTCTCGTACAATATAATTATCTTATGAGGATTTTCCCAAACCTATATTTCAAGAGTCCCCTCTAATTCTTGATTCGACTTCAAAAGTCGACTATAACCCTATATAACTATAATACCAATAAATAATATTTCAATATAATCAAATAACATATATCAAAATAAAGTCACAATTAAATAAAGAAAGAGATAACCTTTTATTCTTTTGACTACTTAATATGGCGGCAACATGCTTATTTCTTACAATTTTCAATCAGAAATATCCAGCTAAAAAAGAAACACGAGAAATTATCAAAAGGCGAAAATTCATTGTTAATTGTTAAGGAATAAAAAATAACAACAGTGAAAATAAAAATAAAATAAAAAGACAACTGAATCAATATGAAAATTGGAAATAAGAAGAAAAACTAAAGTAGAGGGTATGCTACCTGCAAATTTTGATCCAAAATATAACTTAAATAGAATAGAATTTTTTTTTTTTTATAAATAAGATAAACCTTTTTATAAAAATATGGTTGAGAGTCTTAAATATTACGATTTTTACCTATATTAAATAGGACAACTCCTTTTATATGTGATACTTAAGGAGAAAAAATTTAAAAGCTAATCTTGTAAATTTCTTTAGGTATAAAAAATATGATACTTAAGGAAAACAATTTAAAAGTTATTAAAATTGATTTTCGACATACATCTGACAAAGAAAAAGGATGTTTTGTATCACATTTTTGGATCCAAAATCATAATACAATTTTAGTGTCTTATACCCCTTTTCCCACGTTTTATTTTTTGATAAGAAAAAGTGAACAAAACCTTTTTGATTTGCAAAAGTTTTTTTTTTTTTTGGAGACATATTAAAGACATAATTTTTTTACCATAAATTTAAGAATTTAACCATAATAAGAAAACCTTCTCTATTTAATTTTTAATATATTTATTATAGTTAATATTTAATATCATAAAAATAATAGAAAAAATATAAAAAGATGATTTTGTCTAAAGAAAAAACTTTTAATGAAGGGCAAAAAGTTTGATTCACTTTTCTAAGAACTTTCACACTTTTAATATATTATAGATTATAGATTAGTATTAACTAGAGTACTAAAATATAAAAAAAGAGAATTTGTAAACCTAACTTATATAGGATGACGACCTAATAAATTTATATTTATATATGTAAGATGGCATGGCCATGTCCTAAATTTATGCAACAACTTTGTAACCTAAAAAACTGAAATGCATCTTTTTGCGTTGCAAGTTCATAGCCTACTTTCTTATTGTTATTATGTCAATTAAAATATATTTATATTTTCTGTTGTTGCTGTTGCTGTTGCTGTTGTTGTTATTGTTGTTGTTGTTGTTGTTCTCTTTCTTGTTGTTTTGCTGCTACTACTACTACTATTATGTATCTGTTAATGATTGTTTGTTACAGAATAAACAAACACCAATTGTACTTATGTTTCGTAGCAATTGTAATTTATAACGGCGATTGATTTTATTTTTGCTTGTTATTGTGGCATGTGTTAGGACCTACTTGTTATCCTTTTCCCAATAAATGGTAGATAAATTTTCTTGTGATTTGAGGTAGGTTTTTTTTTAACTTTTTAATATATTTTTAAAGTTTGATAATAAATAATTATGTATTCTAGAAGGTAATTGCTAATTGAAAAGCTTTTTCTATGATTTCTGTTTATTGTATCTCACATACAATAAATAATTTGAAGTCAAACTTATTTATGTTTGAGTACAAATTATTTGGATCATTTCTTCATCATAGAAAATTGGTTATACATTCTGTCACGATTCATTTTCCGAGTCATGATGGCACCTACTAAATCTCGCCAGTAGGTAAATCGAACCGTAATCGAAGCTAGATGCAATGGTTAACTTGGTGGAAAATGCCCAACAAGGCGAAAATCAACAATACATGTTATATTTTAACAAGACAATATAGATATATAAGGTAAATCAACAGTACAAAAATCTATCTCACGACCTGGTAGAACTAGTACAAGAACATCTAGTATAATGCAACTCAAATATCTAGAATAGTCAGCAACATCTGTCTCGAAACAAAAGACTGAACATAAAATATAGAAGAAAATGGGCAACTTTGATTCCAAGAGCTTACCCTATCTCCGGATATCAACACAGCACGAACATCGATCAACAACGACAACTAGTACTCGGATCTGCACCAAAAAGGTACAAAAGTATAGTATGAGTATCGAAATCACGGATACTCAGTAAGCATTATCGACCAACTGAGCTAAATCATGATATAAATATGATAAAATACAAGATAACATAACTAAGTCAAGGTAGAAACGAACCTAAATCATCTTCAACATCGCTGTGTATAAATAGGTAAATAGACCAAAATAATAGCATAACCTAACATAAAGCGTCAACACACACAATCATAACTGCATAATTGGCTGCCATACGCCAATTAGTGCAGAAAAGTAAATAATCCAATGCAAGCTCCCATAAGCCTGGTGGAGAGAAACAAGATAGTATAGCCCACCATAGTCATTTACGAATTTTCAATATTCCACTAGAATCCACTCACATTATGCCACATTATAGCCATTTCCTCATTTTCAGACTTAGCCAAATTGTTATTTTCAATATCACACACTGATATCGTCATATCATAATAAGCATATCATCATAGCATAATATGCATATCCAGAATCAAATCAGTCTATAATCAATAGCCGAACTTGAATAGATAAATATAATCAATAGCCGGACTTGAATCGATAAATATAATCAATAACCAGACTTAAATCGGTAAATATATCATCAATGTCATACTCTTTCTCTGGACTCGAACTGGGTAAATATAAATATATCAATATAATCAATAACACCATCAATAGCACTAAATAATAGCATAATCAATAGGCGCCAACCCTCACATCAACCAACATAACTATTAAGTGTCAAATCTCCTCAATATTAACTCAGTAAGCATTTCCAAGAGTCTAACAAGCGTATAAAGGTCTATAAAAGCTAACACGCATCTTAGCCTAAGGTGGATCAAGGGTCCACTTCTAATCCCCGAAGTTCTATTTTAGGCAATTTCTACCCGAGCTAGGCTTAAGGTATCTAAATTCACTTTTAGATATTAAACAAGTCACAATTATCCCTAAGATAGGAAATTCACCTAAAATGTGAGCAACTAGGTCAATTATGCCTAATTTATGATTTTCGATTAGCCTAAATGGTCCAATTAGCCAAGCATTGCAATTCATCATACCAACACCAAAACTCCCTCCCAAATCTAACACAATATCATAAAAATACTATGAACTAGCTCAATCAAATAATGGGTAAAACCTAGCCTACCCGGATGCTGAAGAAAGCTCAAAAAATTTGCTAAATCACCACTTTTCCCTTTCAAGAAGCTTCTGTAAGATGCCAAGCTATCAAAACCATATTCTACTTATCAATTCGAGAATAATGATACCCATATTGCACTATTGTGCTTCGGGTCCAAAAATCACCCAAAATTTCATATAGGTCTCACTTACGTAAAATCACATTTTTGAAACCAACCCAACATTCCCTCATGCTCAAGGAGTCATTTCCCCTCAAAATGAGTGAAATTCGAGTTAATTTGGGGCTAAAATCAAGCCTCAAAGGTTTTGAAATTGTTGAACAAGGAATGGAAAATCTATCGTAAAAAGGGTGAAATCTTACATCAAATTTGAAGAAAATCGCATAATCAATCAATATCTAAGCTCTAAAATCACCCACAAGAGTTACTCTTAAGCTTTCTTACTAATTAGGGTTTAGCTCTCAAGAGAATGGGTGAAGAATGAGCAAAAATGGTCTGAAAATGGCCTATTTATACCAATTCCAGGTATCCAGGTGTTGCTATCGCGACTTGACCATCGCTATCGCAATACAAGGCATCAGACACGGAAGTCATGATTGGGGTATTTGCCCTTTGCGATTGCGGCACTGGTGGACTGTGAAAGCAGTTGCAATCGCGACACTTACTGGTGCTGCCAGATCGCTATCACGATCAATGGCCCACGATCACAGGTGCACCAGTTACAATTGAGATGTGGAAATTTTCAAGTCTTCATCAAACCCTCAAGATTCATTTAGAATCTCGTATACGCAAACAAAATATGTAATCATACCAAATTCAATGTTCCAAACTCAATGCTGCAGTCAAAATTTTCACCCGAGGTTATTTTGATGAAATTTGGGTCCCATACCCAATTCCAATTTCTTAACTTTCTGGCCAATAGGTCAAAATGAGCTCGAGTACCTCGGGATCCACACCAAAGGTCCACCTAGCCTAAGATCGATATTCTGGACCTACCGAAATAGTCAAAATTTTCTTTTGAGGATGTTTGACTGATTTTTTGCCCGGTGGCTATTTGGAAGAAACGAAGACTTTAAAATAGGGAATTGACTCTAAAAACCAAACAAACTGCCCGATAATCAAATTGTCAGTTCCAACAAGTCACAAATGACTTGGGGCAGCTATAGAAAAACTCTAACGGTGAAAATAATCAAAAATATGAAAAATAACCTGAAGGATCATTACAATATCTACTACTAAAGGAACTTTTGCCTGCAAAAGTTAAGGATTAGGATGTACCTGACGTCTCGAATAGGTGAGGATACTGCGTCCGTATCTCACTCTGGATCTCCCAAGTAGCCTCCTCTACTGGGCGGTGCCTCCACTGAACCTTAACTACAGGAATCTCCCTATAGCTCAACCGCCTAACATTACTAGCCAGAATGAGCATCGACTCTTCCACGAAGGTTAACCGCTTATCAAACTGGACTGAGTACATAGGATGGATCAAGAATGTATCACCACAATATAGAAATATGGAAAACTGGATGGACGTCAGCAAAATTTAGAGGGAAAGCTAACTCATAAGCTACCTCACCAACTATGAGAAGATTCTCAAAAGGTCCGATATATCTAGGGCTGAACTTGCCCTTTCTCCCAAACCACATTACACCCATCATGGGCGATACATAAAATAATACTCGATCACTAACTCCAAATCTCAGGGCACGAAGCCTATGGACTGCATATGCCTTCTGCCTGCTTTGAGCTGCCCTCAATATGTCCTGAATCACCCCAACTTTATCCAATGACTCCTGAAGTAAATTAGTACCATGGGGTCAAACCTCGAAAGTTCAAACCACCCAATTGGAGAACGACATCTCCTATCATACAAAGCCTCAAAATGTGCCATCTCAATACTCGAATGATAACTGTTGTTATATGCAATCTTTGACAAGGCTAAGTCCTCCTCTCGATGGACTCCAAAATCCATAACACAGGCTCGGAGCATATCCTTGAGCACCTGAATAGTCCGCTTAGACTGGCCTTCAGTCTACGGATGAAAGGTTGTACTCAGATCCACCTAAGTACCCAACTCTTCTAGAATAGCTCTCCAAAATCTAGAAGTGAACACAAAACCCTGGTCTGAAATAATAGAGACGGGCATACCATACAAATAGACTATCTCAGACACATAGATGTGAGCTAACCTCTCAGCACTGAAGGACATATAAATCAAAATAAAATGCGGTAACTTGGTCAACCAATCCGTGATGAACCAACTACTATTGAAACCACGAGAAGTATGAGGTAAGCCACTAACAACATCCATAATAATCTGCTCCCATTTCTACTGGGGAATGGGCAATCTTTGAATCAAACCACCTGGCGTTGATGCTCAGGCTTTACCTGATGACAACAAAGGCAATGAGCTATAAAGTTTGCCAGATCTCTCTTAATGCCACTCCACCAATAATGCTGATTCAAATCCATATACATCTTAGTTGTGCCCGAATGAATAAAATATCTAGAGCTACGAGCCTCATACAAAATCAATTGAATGAAGTCATCAATCCTCAAAACACAAATGAGACCCTAAATCTCAAAACTCCTTCAAAATATAGGATGATCCTCGCGGACTCACCACTCAACACCTGATCACAAAGGAAATGAAGCTTACTATCCACAAACTGACGATCCCAAATCTACTCAAAAAGCAAAGACCTGGCCTCAACACTAGCAAGAATCCTACTAGGACCTTAATATCGAGACGAACCATCAAGTTGGCTAGGGACTGAATTTCCCATGACAATGACCTTTGTGAAACTAAAATACAAGTCAAACTACTCATACTCGCTACCTTCCAACTCAAGGCATCTACTACCATATTAGCCTTGACCGAATGATACAAGATGGAAATGTCATAATCCTTAAGCAACTCTATCCATCTACACTGTCTAGAATTAAGCTCTTTCTGGGTCATAAGATACTGAAGACTGCGATGATCGGTGAAAATCTCACAATACACACCATAGAGATAATGCCTTCAAATCTTAAGAGCGAAGACTACCACCGCTAACTCCATATCATGAGTGAGGTAGTTGTGCTCGTGCACCTTAAGCTGTCTCAAAGAATAGGAAACACCACGACCCAACTATATCAATACATAACCTAGGCCATTATCAGAAGCATCACAAAACACGGTAAATCCATCAAACTGAACAGAAAGAGCTAAAATAGGAGATAAAGTAAGAAAATCTTTGAGCTTTACAAACCTCAACTCACAATTCTTAGACCATAAAAAAGGAACATCCTTTCAAGTCAATTTGTTCATAGGTGTTGAAACAGTAGCAAAACCCTCGACAAATCATCTATAGTTACCAGCCAAACCAATAAAGTTATGAACCTCAGTCAGAGATGTACGTCTAGCCCAATAATGAATCACCTCAATCTTAGCTGGGTCTACCATAATACCATCCTTAGACACCGCATGCCCAAGGAATGTCACTGACTCAAGCAAAAACTCACACCTAGAAAATTTATCAAAAAACACATGATCTTTCAAGGTCTAGAGCATGATCCTCAAATGCTATGCATGCTTCTCTCTACTCTTCAAATACACAAGGATGTCATCAATGGACACAATCACGAAGGAATCCAAGTAAAGTTTGAACACTCAGTTCATTAAATTCATAAATTTAGCTGGGGAATTAGTCAACCCAAATGACATCACCAAGAACTCATAATGGGTCCTAAAGGTTGTCTTTGGGATATCCTCAGCCTGAATCCTCAACTGATGGTAACTAGATCTTATATCAATCTTAGAAAACACCGCTGCACCGTTAAGCTGGTCAAACAAATCATCAATGAAAGGCATAGGATAATGATTATTCATTTTCACCTTATTAAGCTTCCTATAATCAATACACATACACATGGAGATGTCCTTCTTCTTCACAAACAATATAGAAACTCCCTAAGAAGATACACTCGGTCTAATAAAACTCTTACCAAGAAGATCCTGAAGTAAAAAATTTAGCTCCTTAAGCTCAGCAGGGGCCATATAGTAATATGCCATGGAAATAGGTTGGCTGTCAGGCTTGAGATCAATAGCAAAGTCAATCTCATGAATAGAGGGAATACCAGGCAGGTCGGTAGAAACACATCAGGAAGCTTACAAACTGTAGGAACAGAGTCAAGTGACAAACTCTCCACAGTTGTATCACAAATATAAATGCAATAAGACCCACAACCAGCCTCCCAGCACAAATATAAAAAATAATCCCCATCGGCTCGCAGCTAACCGCTTCCTGCTATAAGATCGGGGGTATATCGGGCATGGATAAGGTATCAGTCTTGGGAAAATAATCCATAGCCGAATGATAGAGGGATAAATATTCCATGCCCAAAATCACATCAAAATCTACCATATCCAGTATAACAAGATCAGCATGAGTATCAACATCTCTAACCGTCACAACACATGATTTAAAAACCCGATCCACTACTAAAAAATCACCTTCGGGAGTATATACATGTAAGGGCACATATGATAAATCCCAAGATAACTCTAACCATGGAGCATACTAAGCAAAAACATAAGAAAAAGTGGATCCTGTATTAAATAAAGCAAGGGACGACTAAGGGCACACCATAATCATATCTGTAATAACAATATTTGAAGACTTAGCCTTGGGTCTAGTAGCGACTACATATAACTGACCACGCCCACCACCTGATTGGGCTCCTGACCTACCTTATGTCCATCTTGACTGAGAACCTCTTTGAGTACCCTAGAAACTAACCCTAAGACCCTGAGAACCATCTCTAGCTTAGGGATGAACTGATCTAAAAGGGAAACACTCTGTGTTGAATCAACAATCACCCCATGTATAGGGTACTCACGAGAATAATAACCAAAGTATCCATAATGATAATATTCTCCCTGAGCTAAAACAAAACTAATAGATTTGGTAAACATGGAGTAACCACCAGGACTAGAATAGCCAGAAGATGAACCCCTCGAAGACTAACCATAAACATGGCTAGGGCGATCACTAGCACTAGACTGACCTCCATCAGTAATCTGAAGAGCTACTTAAATTGATTGACTGGGCTGACTCTAAGGATGATAAGATGGATGCGGAGAATACCCACCATGAGAACTACTACCTCTGAATTGGGAACTACTATGGCTTCCATTGAAACTGCCCTGATATCTAGGCTTTTTATTATTACCCCTTGGGCCTCATTATGCCTCTCTTCCATCACCTGAGTATGATCAAAAACCTCAGTAAAAGACCTACCTACAACAATAAAACTTTGAGTAGACATGCAAAAAGGAAGTCTCAATCCTTGAACAAAGCAATAAACTCTCTCATACTTAGTGTCCAGAATAGAAGTAGCATGCCTGGCCAATTAATAAAAGTGAGCCTCATACTCCACAAACATCATAGAGCCCTAATCTAATCTAGAGAACTAATATCTCAGGGGATATCTAAGGATGCGAGGTATGTACTTCTCCAAAAATATCTTAAAAAATTGAGTCCTTGTCAAAGGAAAAGATCCAACTGGTTTAGAATCCATATAACCTCTTTACTAATGTCGAGCATCTAAATCCAATTGAAATATAATGTAATCCATACCACGAGTCTCAGCAAGGCCTAAATTATGAAGCCTATCCTCACAAGTAATCTGAAACTTGCATTCTTGCTCGAAGCACTAGAAAACCTAGGCAAAGCCAATCTTAAGAATCAACCCAATATTTTCTTCTGCTTAATGGACATAGTAGGCTAGGAAACTACTAGCTGAGCAACCAACGACTGAACAACTGTCGATGCAAGACGGGCCTTAATTCTAAGAGCTGCAGCTATAGGCTGTGCCCCCACCTCAATACCACTATGATCTGTAGACTGTGCACCATAAGTCGGCGTACCACCAACTATCTATAAAAGCTAAACCAAAGCATCTCTAAGTACTGAAAAAGGAATAAACCTTGGTGGAGCCTGGGCTGGTCCCTGGCCCACCACTAATTGGGGAAGAAGACTCTTTGGCTCAAGAGCGAGAATAGGGTCTGGTGAAGGCCCCCTATATTGGACCCTAGCAGGGATACATCTCTAGGATGTCCACGACCTCTGGGTCATCCACAAATAGGAGTAGAATCTCTAGGCTCGATCTTGGGACCATCATCTCATGTAACGGTAGCACTTTTCCAGGCCATCTACGAAAGAGTGAAATCAAAGAAATGTTCTATAAACCAACTCAGACTCCTAGCACAATATAAGTGAAAAAAGTGAAGAATTTCTAAGAATGTCCCATAGCCTCCTAAAAATAGAAAACAGACGCCATCATTTTGATCTATAGGACTCTACTAGACACTTACTCTTGTACCAATGATATCGGTGAAACCTAGGCTCTGATACCAATTTGTCATGACTTATTTTATGAGTCATGATGGCAACCACTAAATTTTACCAGTAGGTAAGCCAAATCATAACTTGGAGCTAGACATAATGGGTTAACTTGGTGGAAAATGCCAACAAGGCAAAAATCAACAACACATCTTGTATTTTAACAAGACAATATAGACAGATAAGGTATAAAAATCTATCCCATGACTTGGTAGAGCTAGTACAAGAGCATCTAGTATAATGCAACTCAAATATCTAGAATAGTCAGCAACATCTATCACTAAACAAAAGACTCAACATATAATATAGAAGGAAATTGGTGACTCTAACTCCAAATGCTCACCTTATCTTCGGATATCAACACAACATGAATGTCGATCAACAACGGTAACTAGTACTTGGATCTGCACAAAAAAGGTATAGAAGTATAGTACGAGTACCAAAACCATGGGTACTCAGTAGGCATCATCGACCAATTGATCTAAATCATGATATAAATATGATAAAATGCAAGACAACATAACTAAGTCAAGGAAAAAATGAACCTGAATCATCTTCAACATCGCTGTGTATAAATTGCTAAATAGTCCAAAATAATAGCATAACATAACGTAAACCATCAACACACAGAATCATTACTATAAAATTGGCTCCCATATGCCAATTATTACGGAAAGGTAAATAATCCAATGCAAGCTGCCATAAGCTTGGTGGATACAAACAAAATAGTATAAACCATAACCATCATTTACTAATTTTCAATATTCCACTAGAATTAACTCTCATCATGCCACATTATAGCCATTTCCTCATTTTCAAACTTAGGTAAATTGCTATTTTCAATCTCACTCTCCGATATCGTTATTTCATTATAAGTGTATCATTATTACATAATATGCATAATCGGACTCGAACCAATATATATAAGCAATAGCCAGACTTAAAGCGGTAAATATAATCAATAGTCGAACTTGAATCTGTAAATATATCAATAATGTCATAATCTTCCCCTAGACTTGAATCAGGTAATTATAATCAATATAATCAATATCATCATCAATAATAATAAATAATAGCATAATCAATAGACGTCAACCCTCACATCAACCAATATAACCATCAAGTATCAAAGCTCCTCATTATTAAATCAGTAAGCATTTCCAAGCGTCTAACAAGCGTATAAAGGTCCACAAAATCTAACATGCATCTTAGCCTAAAGTGGGTCAAGGGCCCACTTCTAATCCCCGAAGTTTCATTTTAGGCAATTTCTACCCGAACTATGCTTAAGGAATCTAAATTCACTTTTAGATGTTAAATAAGCCTCAATTATACCTTCGATAAGAAATTCACCTAAAATGTGAGCAACTAGGTCAATTATGCCTAATTTATGATTTTAGGTTAGCCTAAATGGTCCAGTTATCCCAAGCATTACAATTTATCATACAATACCTAAAACCCCTACTAAATCCAACACAATATCATAATAATACTATGAACTGGCTCAATTTAACAAGGGATAAAACCTAGCCTACCTGGATGCTGAAGAAAGCTCAAAAGATCTTCTAAATCAATGCTTTTACCTTCCAAGAAGCTTCCATAAGATTACAAGCTATAAAAACCACATTCTACTCATCAATACGAGAATAATGATACCCATATTGCATTATTGTGCTTCGGGTCCAAAAATTACCTAAAATTCTATGTGGGTCCCACTTACAAAAAATCATATTTCTAAAAACAACCCAATGTTCCTTTATTCTCAAGGAGTTATTTCCCCCAAAAATAGGTGAAATCCGAGCTAATTTGGGGCAAAAATCAAGCCTTTATGGTTTTTGGATTTTGAGCAAGAAATGAAAAATCTACCATGAAAAGGGTGAAATCTTACCTCAAATTCAAAGGAAAATCGCATAATCAATCAATATATAAACTCCCAAATCACCCACAAGAGTTACTCTCAAGTTTTCTTTCTAATTAGGGTTTTAGCTCTCAAGAGAATGAGTGAAGAGTGAGCAAAAATAGGCTAAAAATGGCCTATTTATGCTTATTCCAGGTATCCATATGTCACTATCACAACCGGACCATCGCTATCGCGTACAGGGCATCAAACACGAAAGTCATGATCGTGGCATTTGCCCTTCACGATCGCGACACTGGTGACTGTGCAAGCAGTTGCAATCGCACATAAATGTATCACGATTGTGACACTTACTAGTATTTCCAGATCTCTATCATGATGCATGGACTGCAATCGTGGGTGCATCAATTACAGTGAGACCTAAAAATTTTCCAAGTTTTCACAACCCTTGGGGATTCATTCGAAATCCCATATACACAAATTAACTATTTAACCATACCAAATTTGACATTCCAGACTCAATGTCACAGTTAAAATTTCTATCTGAGGTCATTTCAATAAAATATAGGTCCCACACCCAATTTTCAATTCCTTAACTTTCCATATAATACGTCAAAATGAGCCCAGATGCCTCAGAATCCAAACCAAAAGGTCCACCTATCCTAAAATTGATATTCTGGAGCTATCGAAATAGTAAAAATTTACTATCGAGGCTGTTTAACTAATGTTTTGGCCAAGTGTCCATTTGGAACTAGTAAATACTTTAAAATAGGGAATTAAATCTAAAAACCAAACGAACTACCCGATAACCAAACTATCAGTTTTAGCAAGTCATAAATGACTTGGGGAAGCTATAGAAAATCTCTAATGGTGAAAATAAGTAGAAATATTCAAAATAACCTGAAGGATCATTACACATTCTAATTCATGACAGTTAATAGTCTTATTAATTTAATTTAATTTTAATCTATATTTTATAATAATTAATTATTTATTGTTATGTCAGATAGACTTGAGGTAAGTTTTCTAAAATTTAGCCTATTTGTTAAGTTACAATAATAAATTATAATGATGTATTCTTAAAGAAAATTTCTAATTGAAATGTTTTCTTTGTAATTTTTTATTAGGCCTTCTACTTCAGATTTGATGAATTCTTATTGGATCTTTTGTCATTGCAGGTTCACCGCGGATCAGGAGTCTGTCTTTTATAATTATATTTTTGTTGTATCTATTTTTTATATTACCAACATATATAATAGTAAGTCAAATAATTTCATCAATTAAACATCACAACTTTGTGAAAAATATGCCCATATTGTGAATAACTCTTTTTATGTTAAACTGATACTAATATTAAGTAAATGACATACAAGTTACAAAAGATTAGACATTCAAACTGGATTAAATATGATAGTTCCTAGCATGTCTGGCCAGATTTTCTTTCGAGCACACATCGAAGGAACTTCAAAAACTCTTATTTCACCAAAAACTGTAGATTTTGCTCCATCTTTTGCTAGTACATCTGT
This sequence comes from Capsicum annuum, assembly GCF_002878395.1. Classification (NCBI taxonomy): domain Eukaryota; kingdom Viridiplantae; phylum Streptophyta; class Magnoliopsida; order Solanales; family Solanaceae; genus Capsicum; species Capsicum annuum. Next base: position 86,612,810 of record NC_061119.1, on the reverse strand, counting down.
AACACTATTCTATTCTTTGTAGTTATACTACACCATTCGATTCCCCAGCCTTGCTAACCTTGAACTGCAATAATTAATAATGGCGTTATAGTAGAGGTTTCTATTTTTGGCATAATAATTACCTCTTTGGAGTAAATGTTGATCTCTATGGGACAAAGGTTGTTGAGCTCAATAATTTTCAAGCCCACAAAAGAGCAGTCAACTCTATTTGGTTATTTCTGTGACTGAGGAAACCTTTGGAGAAGCCAATAATCCAGTCCCTATTAGTATTCCTGACTACCCTTCCAATACCCCCTATCGGGGTTTTGAAAGAAAGACCTATTAGTGTTAAGCATGTAGTAACCCCTTGGAAGGGGATTTCATTTGACATTGATAGTGGTCATAAGCCTGAGATTTTCTTTGTTAATGTTGAGATGATAGAATTCTACTATCTCAGTATAAGTATGGCTAAGGTAAGGTTTTTCATTTTTATGGTTGAAAATATTATTCTTATTGTTCCTCCATATGTTCTAAAGGTAATAGGGGATGAGTTCTTTCTATGTGAGAAGGTTCCCATACTCCTAATCTTTAATGGACCTCCAAGTATTTGCCCAGTTTATAGGATAAAAACTAGAGGTATGAAGGTTACTACTGTGGTTGGATTTGGCCAAGATAGTTGTCATCTTAGATAGATGTACAATTAAATAATATATGCTTACTGCTCTATACTGATGATTAGATATGGTGTAGTTTTGTCTAATGTGGATTCCCCTATTATAAAGAGTATAACCAGTTGGGAGGTTGTTATGGCGAAGAATCCAGAGAAAAGCTTGATTTTGTTTGGTGTTGGGAGTTTCCATAGCCATAGAAAATCCTTTTGGGATTGACCCATGTTGCTGGCCCTATTTTTCTATTATAGATGAAGATATCGACACTAGAACTGGTGAAACAACCATTTCCAGTGAGTCTCTAGATGTTTCAGACATTGTTTTTCCATATGTCAAAAGCTTGATGTCTTTGTCTCCTTCATTTAAAGGACCACCGATGGTATTTCTAAGAGGTGGTTGATTTGAAACCCATCTATCCATACAAAAATTTATCTTTCTTCCCGTCATGCACTATCTACTAGGAAGCCTCTTTATAGATGTTCCACCCCTTATGTAGTCCTTTTCAAGTACTGGATGCATTGGGCTTACAAGTGGTATTCCCATTGCAGTACTTGGACTTAAGGATTCTAGCTTAGAGTTTATCTAGGTGCTTTAAAATCTCCATGCTAGACTGCTTAGCATGGTATCATTTTTAATGGAGACTTTGTGTATGTCCACTCCACTATTTCTTTTGGGAAGAGTAAGAGTGTCACATTTCACTATGTGCATATTTTTTTCCATGGTTGTACCCCAAAAAAATTCCTTTGAGATATTTTAGTGAGTTTAAGAATTTTACTGGGGAGATGTATATATTACATGACATGATTTTGGATGTTTCTAAGGGAAGCTTTGGCTAGAATAGTTCTGTTAGTAATATTGAGAAAATTGGTCTTCTATCCAATAAGCTTAGGGTTGAGATTATCAATTATGAATCTCTATTGGTGAGATTTTGATGGAATATGGGAAATCCTAAGCATTTCCTAAACTCATCTCTAGCTCTGATGAAGAGGTGATTTGCAAGAGATTCCCTAAGAGTTACAGGATAGTTATTTGAGAAGATAACCTTAGATTTGGTAAAATTGACTTTTTGACTTGAGTGATAGCTAAAATTATGGAGGATATCAATGATAGTTTGGCAAGTTTTGCTATCTGCTTTGGCAAAAGAGTGAGGTCATCTACAAAGATGAGTTGTGAGAAATCGAGACCCCTACTGATAGAAATGAGAGTCCAATTAAGAAGGTCAACCTCATGGTTAATTCTCCTTGATAATAACTCCATGCAAAAAGTAAAATGTATGGGGATAAGAGTTTTCTAGTCTTATTTCCCTGAAGGTCTTAAAGAATTTTTGTCTTGCTACCATTGATGAGGATAGAAATAGAGGAGGTGGCGATTCAAGAAATAATTAGAGTAGAGGGAAAATTGAAGAAGTGGAGAGCTTATCTTATAAAAGACCATTTAATTCTATCAAATGTCTTCTCAAGATCAATTTTGATGATTATGTTGGCATATTTTCCTTGCATTTTTAAGAAATGGGAGATTTACTCTTGGACAATAATAGCATAGTTAGAAGCTCTCCCGTAAGAGAGAAGGCTAGCTTGGCTCTGACCTATCAGACTTGACAGATGAGGTTTGATTTTATCGGCAATGATCTTATAGTAATTTTATATTGAGTGTTAAAAAGTCAACTGGGTCTAAGTTCTTGAGTTTGGTGGCATTAGTACACTCAGGAATGAGACAAAGGTAGGTTGTGTAAATTTTCTCATTTATGGCTCTAGTTCTAAAGGTATCTTTGCAGAAGTTGATTACAAAAGAAGTCATTATGTCCCAATACTCTTGGTACATAAGATGATGGATACCATTTGGAACAGGGTCACTGGTAGGATAGAAAGAAAAGATAACTTTTTTGATTTCCACATTAGAAGGAATGACATATAAAGCATTGTGATCATTACCTTTAATAGAACCATGTAAGGAAGAAATAGATTGTCATCTTAGTGGAGAATTAGTTTTCTCACAGGTGAAAAGATTTTTGTAATAATGAAAGATATTACTACTAACCTCCTCTTATACATGCAACTAGTTCCCAGAGTCATCTTGAATGAAGTTAATCCTATTTCTTCTCCTTCTATTGAAGGTGGAGGTGTAGAAGATCTTTGTGTTGGAATCTCCCTCAATAAGCCAACTAATCATGGTTTTTAATTTTTGAATACATTTTCTTGCTTATCACTAAATTCTTGAGAAAGAGTTTTCTCAAGATTGTAGTAGAAGAGGCTGTAGAGATAGGAAACTTCTGGATTCCAGCCAACCTGGCAAAAACTTTACTTTTCTTGTGAAAGATGTTTCCAAATATTTCTCTATTCCAAATTTTAATTTGAGCCTCAAAATGTGAAATAATATTGGTGAGATTGGGATTTAGGTCAAAGGAGTTCTTTACCACACCAACAAAGAAAGGATGGGAACACCACATGGTTTCTATCCTGAAAGGTTTTGAGAGAACTCTATGATCTTTGTTAAAATTAGTAAGCAGTAGACTATGGTTCGAATGGGTCCTAGGGTGGTGGGTTATAGAGGCTTAAGGGAAGAAATATATCTAAGAAACATTAGTTAAGCCTCTGTCTAGTCTCTCCAAGATAAGAGAGTGTTTATTCCTATATATCTTGTTAGACCAATTGAACTATTGTGACCTATTGCACATATAAGTGTACGCGGTCCTGCAAGTAATAACGTGACCCTTTATAGCTAAATATCGATCCAACATGGACTTGGTGATTTGTAAACTATCCAATTCTAACATTACTAATAAGATTAAATAAGTGTGATATGTAACCAAACAAGAGTTTGAGTTTTGTAATTATAACTAAGTAACAACAGAATAACAATGGTATGAAATTTGGATTATAAATAATATATAGAGAACTTTAAGGGTTGAGACTTACTACACACTCATTCATAACATGGTTTTTAGCTGGTGTTGTTTTTTTATCATGATTGTTGATCTACGAGGTTGATAGTATAACCCAAAGATGGTCACCTACTGTGTCATCTACCTAAATTAATCTCACAACTACATCATTGAAAAGGGATGTGAGTCTTTAATTTGGATGCATTAATCTATCTTTCCATTTCATTAACCAAGTGGGGCACTTAGGCATATCTCTATCCTAAATAGAAATCATCCTTTAACAATTAGTATCTAATAATTAATGACATGATCTATACTTCTTTCGTTCTTCATAATGTCCCTCCACTCCTATGGTTAATTCATTTTGGGACTTTTATCCTAAAGCTCATGACGCTTTAGAATAGTTTACCTAGAATGCAAGAACAATCACATACTTGGAAGACATATAAAACAACAATTAAACCATAATTACACAGTCATGTTCGTAGAATCAACCATAGAATGAGGGTGATTATACACTCATAGTATTACAAAGAATCACATAACGGAATTCATAAGTAAAAATTATAAGGAAATTAAAGTAAAGAAGAAAGAACCCTAGTGTAGAGCCCTTGGATGCCTTCTCTTCTCTCCAATATTTTGTTGTTCCAAAAGTGTACTGTAATTGATCCTAAGTACTCCTTTTATAGTGTTTCATGTCATATATATGCTTCCCAATACGAAATATATTCATTAACAACATTCCCCCTAACTTAAGGTCATAAAAATCAACTTTTGGACGTCTCGGAAGAGGGATCGTGCCGCAAAGACAAAAAAATGCCTTAGGGGGTGTAGAGCCCACCCAAATAAAGATTTGGGTGGTGTTATCTCACTCTAGGTGGTGCATCTCACAGACCATCCTATATTTTAGGGTGTGTGGTGCAAGGCACCTCCTCAAAGGGGAGGGTTTGCTTCCATTTTTCTCCTATCATGTCATGCGTTTGATACTTATTTCCCCACTTCTTATGACTTTTTTGTAGGCTTAAATTAACTCCAAAAACACCACCAGTGGTATACTACAATATCATATAACTATAATTAGTTCATATAACCCAATAGATCTCATTAAAGTACACTAGAGCAAGCATAGCTCAAGGTAGCACCACTACTTTTCTTGTCTAAACTCTATTTGATCCGTTTGACTCTTAACTTGTTTCAAATGCACCTTACACACTATAAACAGGTAAATTAACACACAAAAATAAATACACAATTACAACCTTAATATCTCTTTAATCACATCAAGAAGTCCTCTAAACTAAGCTAAAGGTGCATAGATAGTGACACTTAGGAGTATAAATACGCCTAAGATCACCACCCCACACTTAAATCCTTTTTCAAACTTGAACAGATCTTTGCATTAAACACCATCCTATAAAGAGTCCCACATTACTACCATAATTAAGACACTCAAGCTAGAACTACAACAACTACATAAATAGCAAGTTCAACATTAAGGATGTCGTGTTACACTTGAAACTCATGAACACTACTTCAAAACTTCATAAACTCAATAATAGACTCTACTAAGTTGGAAAACCCATGCATAATGCTTAACCAAGAAATCATACAAGTGACCTAATTATTATCAAACATTTTTCCTCACCACAAAAAAGTCACCCATATCACTCACTAGTATGCAATTTATCAAAAGAAAGGGTGTAAGGATAAAATTTTACTTACTCTTACAAGAAATTCACATGTCACATAAGATGAACATATGCTTGCCATTGGTGTCGTACTCTACTAATATAAGAATATCAATGCTCAAGATCACATAGGACTTTATAGGTTATAATGAATGCTAAGGGACGGGTAGGAACTATTTTAGCCTATAATAGTGACTATATTCCTTAAGTACCTTAATACATCACACTTTATAGTAGATTCCTCTCTAACCAACAAAATTTTCACCACTTTTATCTTTCCACCTCTCGTTTGTTCTGCACCATATCTTTAAGCTAGTTCACACATATTAAGTAGTGAGTATTTTCTATCAACGTATCATTCACTTTTAAACAATTGGTCTTTTAATTACATCCCTTACAACTACAACTATAAGACCCCGCAAAATTCTAAGCTTAACTCAACCCTTAGATCATGATAAGTGGTCTCATACTTAGAAATTTTAGCTAAGTATTTACACTTAGAATTATTTTTAGACTCATAAGTTGGTGATCCTATTTCACGACCCTGAACACCTTAAAGTATCGGTTTTTAGGTTGATTCATGATCAGGTATATCAGTAGGTATTCTCAAAAAAGTTTTGGATTTTTTGAACATCATTTGTATCATATTTGGAAGTCCAAACCAGTGGATCAACGCAATCTTGATGCGCTGCATCGCCTATCGTGTTGATAAATATTTTTTCCAACTCCCAGTGTCAATTTCCAGTAAGCCAATATGGACTCGACATAGTGCTTCAGCCATCGTGTCGACCCCATCGATGCGGTGCGTTGGGCTGCGCGTCAGTGGACCTATTTTCAGTCATTAAAACTTCACATCCATGAGGGTATTTTGGTCATTTTCCCACCGCTATTTAGTCCCTAAAACATGAAATTAATCGCTTCTAAGGCAAAAACATTCATTACTTCTCTCAAATTACTCAAGACCAAAACCCTAGGAGATCTAATTTTAATTCAAGCTTTAAGAAATTCACCTTCAACCTTCATTAATTCAAGTACCAAGGTATGTGAAGTGTTCATCCAAGGGTTTCCTTCCACCCTTGGAGTTCAAGAAACTCTTTTAAATTACAAGTTAAATGATTTTATAGTTTTCATATTGGATTTGGATGTAATCTTGATTATGATGTTAAATGGGTTTTCAATTCCATGATTTATCACAAATTCCATGAAAACTAGTTACTTGTGGATTGAATTATGTGAACTTCATGTTGAACTCTTGAACTACAAGTTGAATGTAGTATCCATGATA
>NC_061119.1:86452362-86603309 GCF_002878395.1 Capsicum annuum | reverse complement strand
GCTGTTTACCTAGAGCTAAGTAGTTACAGAATAGTCTCAGTAGTGTCACGAATAGTAATACTCAGTAATCAGTCCCAGTCTCAGTTCAGTGCTCAGTTCAGAACTTAGTGAACTCAGTTCAGTTTAGTTAGATAGTATGATCAGTAACAGTTCAGTCAAGCCTAGTACAGTTTAGAAATCAGTTCAGTGTCTATTCAGTTAGGAGTAGGAATCAGCACCGTGCAAACCCAGGGATAGGGGCATTCCTGCCAGCATAGGGTTTGACCCTTAGTAGCAATCCCTGAGTTATAGAACTATGTAGCCAGCATAGGTTGAGATATCTTCTTGACAGACTAGGGTTAATACATCTCACATAAGTTTTCTTGCCAATGAGGGTTAACAAAAGTACTTTCTATCAAAGAGGTTTAACTCACATCTTGTCTTTACCCATAGCACGGTATTTACACCCTTTCAACTAGGGTTATAGGTTGGACCCTAATCTATTTGGAGAGGGGAATGTTGGTGAGATAACTACCTCCCACAGTTTTAGTTTCAGTCTCAGCATAGAACTCAGTTCAATTCTACAGATTCAGGACTGTCAAACAGAGTCACCCAGCTCAGTATAGAACTCACTTTCATTCTATAGAATCAGGATTGTCAGAAACACACTCAGTTATTAATACTACAGTATCATTAAACTCAGATATCAGTTAATGAGTAATCAAAACTCAGTATCCAGTGTTAATATTATCTCAGTTATAGTTTATGTATTCATGCATGTACTCTCATTTAGTTACGTCTGTGTTACTCAGCTAGTTGTTGTCCATTCATATGAACCCATGAATATCAGCCTACCTCACTTAGCCTACCAGTATATTTAAAGTACTGATGTATACTTTTTTTTATGCTATGATGTCTTATAACATAGGTTCAGATGCACGGGATCCTGACCGCACTTAGCAGCCCCTATTATCAGTGGAAGATTTAGTGGTGAGTCCTCATAGTTCGAGGATAATGTTATCTTTCAGTATTTCAATAGTTTAACATTCAGTAGATGGAGTTAGTTGGGAACTTATCCCATCAACTTCATATTCAGACAGTTAGAGGCTTTCAGACTAGAGTATTTTAGATAGATATTTAGTTTTTAGTATTTATTTATCAGTATTCAGTATTTGTTTTCAATTGTGAACCTTATGGCAACTTCAGCCTAATTTTTGTATTTATTTCAGTATTATTATTATTACCATGTGATTATTCCATGCTCATAATAGATATCATTAATGTTTTAGCTTGTGGTCCTTTGGGGTCCTAAGCACCGTATAATATCTGGGGTATAGACTCGAGACATTTCAAACTTGGTATCAGAGCCTAAGGTTCAACAGAGTCCTAAGAAGTCTGAAAGCCACGTCTAGTAGAGTCTTGTACATGGGTGTGTAGCATGCCACGCTTATGGACAAGGGACTATGAGATGTTTTTAGGAAAAGTTTTCTTTCTTTCAGTATTTATATTATGCGAGTAAGCATGAGCTCAAGTCACACTCTCAGTCTAATCTTTTTCTTCCTTTTGATTACAAAACATGCCTCCCAAGAAGAATGGAATAAGAACATGAAATCAGCCAGCCCCTCAGCCTATTTAGGTAGATCCTCTGGATGAGCATGTCTCCCATGCGAAATTCAGGGTTGCATTTACTACTCTAGCCAATTCAGCAGCAGCCTAGAATGAACAACCAGCTGCCGTTCCAGCTAACCCAATGGCCAATACTAATGAAGCCAGGATTCGGGACTTCACCCAAATGAACCCTCCATATTTTACCAGGTCTAAGTTAGATGTGCACCCACATGATTTCCTTGATCAGGTGCAGAAGGTTACAGATATTATGGGGGTGACTATAAGTGAGAGTGCTCAGTTCGTCGCATATTAGTTACGGGATGTGGATCACTCATGGTTCAAGCAGTGAAAGGCAGAGAGGGCCGCAGATGTAGGGCCTAAAAATGGGAGAAGTTTACCACTACTTTCTTTGATAGGTTTTTCCTACTAGAGTTGAGAGAAGCTAAGGTTTTGGAGTTTGTTAATATGAAGTAGGGAAACATGATAGTGCAAGAGTATTCTCTTAAGTTTCTCAGTTAGCCAGATATGCAGTAAGTTTGTGTTGGGTGTGTCTAACAATATGGTCAAGGAGTGTAGTTCTGTAATGCTAATTAAAGAGCTATACATATCCAGGCTCATGGTCTATGCTCAGTAAATAAAAGGACATATCCAGGCTTATAGTCCATGCTCAACAAATAGAAGAGGCTAAGAATAAAGAAAAAAAGAGGGAGAAAAAGAGAGTGAGAACAAGTAGCTTCAACTTCACTCAGCCTAAGTCAGAGGGTGGTAATCATTCTCAATTCCACTTGAAATATTTAGTTCAAGCTCTGTCCTCTGCCAGTGCTCCAGTGATGAAATTCAGAGATGGCAATAGAGATAGAGCATCAGGCCCTAAAATCTAGGGTAGTGTTAGCAGTGCCTAAACAAATTCTCTTTTCCATAGATATGGAAAAAACCATCAGGGTGTCTACAGATCTAGTAGCGATATGTGTTTCGAATGTCGTAAGCCAAGCCATAGGATCAAAGAGTGTTCAAGTGGGTTCTCAGAGTCAGCATAATCGTCCCCCAGCTTCGTCCGATCGCTTGAACAAATAGGGTGCCATTTTTAGTACCACCAGTGGGCAATGCCCAAACATACTCTATGAACTTCAGTCTCGACAGGATCAGGAAAGTTCTCTTGATGTGGTCAATGGTACATTACAATTTTATCATTTACATGTTTATGCTTTGCTAGATCCAGGAGATTTTTTGTCCTTTGTAACTCCTTATATAGCCTTTGACTTCAGAGTTAGTCCCGAAATTCTAGTAAAGCCTTTCTTAGTTTCTACCCCAGTAGGTAAATCTATCATAGCCCGATGGGTATACAGGAATTGTCCGATTATGGTATCTCATAAAGTAACTTTAGCAGATTTAGTAGAGCTAGAGATAATAGGTTTTGATGTTATTTTTGGCATGGATTGGCTTTATTCATGCTATGCTTCAGTTGACTACAGAAATAGAATTTTTCATTTTCAATTTCAGAATAAACCTGTCCTAGAGTGGAGGGGTAGTACTTCAGTACTTAGGGGTGAACTTGTTTTGTACCTTAGGGCAAGGAAAATGATATCTAAGGGATGTGTCTATCATCTTGTTCGAGTTTAACACTCTAGTTTAGAGACCCCTAATCTTGAATCAGTGTCAGTAGCATGCGAATTTGCAGATGTGTTTCCCAAAGATCTTTTCAGAGTTCTTTTTGAGAGGAAAATTGACTTTGGAATAAACCTTCTTCTAGATACTCAGCCCATCTCTATACCGCCATATAGAATGGCTCCAGTAGAACTCAAAGAATTAAAAGAGCAGTTGAAGGATCTCCTAGATAAGGGATTTATCAGACCCAGTGTATCTCCGTGAGGTGCACCGATCCTATTCATGCATAAGAAAGATGGTTCTCTTAGAATGTGTATAGACTACCAACAGCTAAATAAAGTCACGGTTAAGAAAAAATATCCACTTTACAGAATTGATGACTTGTTTGACCAACTTTAGGGTGCCAGCTACTTTTCTTAGATAGACCTCAGGTTAGGCTAGCATCAGCTCAGAGTCAGAGAATGTGACATTCCAAAGATAGCTTTCAAAACTAGGTAGGTCACTTCGAATTCCTAGTCATATTATTTGGTCTTGTCGATGCCCCAACAACTTTCATGGACTTGATGAACCGTGTGTTCAAGTGGTACTTGGACACGCTTGTCATAGTCTTCATTGATGATATTTTTGTCTACTCCCGCAGTGAGCATGACTATATAGACCATCTCAAAATAGTGTTATAGACCCTTAGAGCCCATCAATTGTTTGCCAAATTTAGTAAATATGAATTTTAGCTAAGGTCAATAGCTTTTCTTGGTTATATCATTTTCGGTGATGGCATTAGAGTTGATCCTCAAAAAACCAAAGTAGTGAGGAACTGGACTAAACCCATCTCTCCATTAGGTATTAAGAGTTTCTTAGGCTTGGCCGGCTATTATCGATCGTTTGTTGATGGATTTTTATTTATTGCATCCCTTATGTCCAGACTGACTCAGAAAAAAGTCAAATTCCAGTGGTCAGATTCTTGTGAAAAGAGTTTTCAGGAGTTGAAGACTCAAATCACTACAACTCTAGTTTTGACTCTACCAGATAGTTAGATGGGTTTATGGTATATTGTGATACTTCCAGAGTGGGTTTGGGGTTTGTTTTAATGTAAAGAGGTAAGGTTATAGCCTATGCCTCTAGACATCTTGAACTCCATGAAAAAACCTACCCTACTCATGATCTTGAGCTAGCAGCTGTAGTGTTTGCCTTAAAAATTTGGAGGCACTACTTGTATGGGGTGCATGTTGATGTGTTCACAAACCATAAGAGCCTACAATATGTGTTCTTTTAGAAATACCTGAATCTGCGTTAGAGGAGGTGGTTAGAGTTGTTGAAAGACTATGACATAACTGTTCTATATCATCTGAGAAAGGCCAATATAGTAGTGGATGCCCTCAGTAGGATGTCTATGGGTAGTGTTGCTCATATGGAGGATGGTAAGAATAAGTTAGTTTAAGAAGTCACTCAACTTGCCCAACTAGGTGCTCGCTTAGTCGATTTAGCAGAAGGTAGTGTCTGGGTTTAGAACAGTTCAGAATCATCTCTGGTTTCCAAAGTGAAGGAGAAACAGAATAGAGATCCTTATTTAGCTAAGTTAAAAGAGGCAGTCAAAGATCAGAAAGTAGAGGTTTTCTCCCAAGGGGGAGATATTTCCAGGGTGAACTGTGTGTGCCAGGTGTAGATGAGTTAAGGTAGCGGATTCTTGCAGAAGCGTATGGTGCGTGCTATTCGATTCATCCAGGGGCCACCAAGATGTACCACAATTTGTGGGAGGTCCTTTGGTAAAGTAGGATGAAGAGATATATTACAGAGTTTGTAGCTAAGTGCTTGATATATCAGTAGGTTAATATCAAGCATCATAATCCTAGTGGGTCTATATAGGAGTTCAATTTTCCCACTTGGAAGTGAAAGGAGGTGAATATAGATTTTGTGATGGGTTTGCCCCAAACTCGTCATCTGCATAATTCTGTTTGGGTCATTGTGGACAGGATAACCAAATTAGCTCATTTATTACCATTCCATACTTCCTATTCAACCAAGGATTTGGCCAAGATCTATGTTAGAGAGTTGGTCATATTACACGGAGTCTTATTATCCATTATCTTAGATAGAGGTATGTAGTTCACCTCTTATTTTTAGAAAGCCTTCCAAAAGGGTATAGGTACCCAAGTTCACCTTAGTACATCCTTCCTTCCTCAGACAGATGGCCAAGCATAAGGAACCATTCATACTTTGGAAGATATGTTAAGGGAGTGTGCCATTGACTTTAAGGGTAGTTGGGATGACCACTTGCCTTTGATTGAGTTTGCGTATAATAACAGTTACCATTCTAGCATTCAGATGGCTCCATTTGAGGCGCTCTATGAGAGTAGATATAGATCTCCCATTGGTTGGTTTAAAATAGGTTAGGCTACAGTGGTAGGGCCTGACTTGGTGTTTGATACCTTAGAAAAGATTTAGTTGATTAGGGAAAGGCTTAAGATAACTCAAAGCCTGTAGAAGTCGTACGCTGATGTGCGAAGGAAAGATCTCAAGTTTGAGATTAGAAATTTTATGTATTTAAAAATCTCTCCTATGAAAGTACTGAGGAAGTTTGGCAAGAAGGGGAAGCTCAGTCCTTGGTATGTCGGTCCTTACCGAATTATTAGCCATTTTGGAAAGGTAGCTTACGAGCTTTAGTTGCCTTCAGATTTAGCTTCAGTCCATTAGTGTTTCATATCTCCTTACTAAAGAAATGCATAGGTGACCCAGTAGCCATAGTCCCTATTGAAGGCATAGACATTCAAAACAGCCTCTCTTATAAATATTTCCCAATTGAAATTCTTGATCGTCAGATTCGTAGACTAAGGAACAAAGAAGCCCCTCTAGTCAAAGTTCTTTGGTAGAATTAGCCTGTTGAGGGAGCTACTTGGAAAATAGAAGAAGATATATAGACCAAGTATCCTCACCTCTTCTCCACAAATTCAGATTCAGCTCAAGGTAACAGTTCTCCTTGAATTTACTTAGTTCTATATTCAGATTTCCTGTATGAGTTAGATATCAGTTCAGTTTCATAGCATTCTCATATCATGCATACCCTCACAAAATAGCTTAGTCATATGTCATGTCCTCAGAATTCATTCATGTTTCAGTCATGTATGTTTAGTATGAAAATTCAGTGTATCAGTAGTTTCAGTCATGAAATTATGCTTCAGTTATGCATGCTTAGTAAGCAAGTTCAGTCTATCAGTATTCTCAACTTAGTCAATCTTATTAGAGGACGAATGTTTCCAAGGGGGAGATATTGTAATACCCCATAAAATTCTAATCTTAACTCAGCCCTTAGAGCTTCATAAGGGGTCCCATACTTAGAAATTTCAGCTAAGTGTTTACATTTAGAATTATTTTTAGCCTCATAATTTGGTGATCCTATTTACCGACTCTAAAGACCTTAAAGTGTTGATTTTTAGGTTGATTCATGATCAGGTATGTCAGTAGGTGTTCTCGGATAAGTTTTGGATTTTTTGAACATCATTTGAATCACGTTTGAAAGTCCAAACCAGTGGATCAATGCGATCTCAACGCGCCGCATTGCCTATCACGTTGATAAATGTTTTTCCCAGCTCCCAGTGACAATTTCCAGTAAGACAATGCAGATTCGATGCGGTACTTTGGCTGTCACATCTACCCCATTGATGCGGTGTATCAGGCTACAGGTCACTGGACCCATTTTTAGTCACTTAAATTTCGCGTCCATGAGGGTATTTGGGTCATTTTCTCACCCCTATTTAGGCCTCAAAACATAAAATTAATCATTCTAGGACAAAAACATTCATTATTTCTCTCAAATTACTCAAGACCAAAACCCTAGGAGATCTAATTTCAAATCAAGCTTTAAGAAATTCACCATCAACCTTCATTAATTCAAGTACCAAGGTATGTGAAGTATTTATCCAAGGGTTTCCTTCCACCCTTGGAGTTCAAGAAACTCTTTTAAATTATAAGTTAAATGATTTCATAGATTTCATGTTGGATTTGAATGTTATCTTGATTATGATATTAATGGGTTTTCAATTCCATGATTTATCATAAATTCCATGAAAACTAGTTAATTATGGATTGAATTATGTGAACTTCACGTTGAACTCTTGCTTTACAAGTTGAATGTAGTATCCATGATAGTATTACAAGTTTATTGATATGTGAAACACCCATGCTCCCCAAGTGATTGTCAAAATGCTTATGTGAATTGACTAGTGCAAGCATGATATGTTGTTATGTGATTTCATTTATGCACAAGCTCATGTATATCAAGTGTTTGACAAAAATTTCTAAATGAATGCATTATTAGTAAGCAAGTACTATTATGCTACTAAAGTCATGCAGTATGTTACTTTTCACATTATTAAGTCCTAAAGGTATTCATTACCCGAAAATCTAGCTGTTTACCTAGAGCTAAGTAGTTACAGAACAGTCTCAGTAGTGTCACAAATAGTAATACCCAGTAATCAGTCCTAGTCTCGGTTCAGTAGTATGTTTAAAACTCAGTGAACTTAATTCAATTTAGTTAGACAGTACGATCAATAACAGTTCAGTCAAGCCTAGTACAGTTTAGAAATCAGTTCAGTGTCTATTCAGTTAGGAGTAGGAATCAGCACCATGCAAACCCAGGGATGGGGGCATTCCTGCCGGTATAGGGTTTGACCCTTAGTAGAAATCCCTGAGTTACAGAGCTACGTAGCCAGCGTAGGTTGAGATATCTTCCTGCTAGACTAGGGTTGATACATCTCACATGAGTTTTCCTGCCAATGAGGGTTAACGAATGTGCTTCCTATTAGAGAGGGTTAACTCACAGCTTGTCTTTACTCGTGGCATGGTATTGACACCCTTCTAATTGGGGTTACAGGTTGGACCCTAATTCATTTGGAGAGGGGCATATCGGTTAGATAACTACCTCCCACAGTTTCAGTTTCAGTTTCAACATAGAACTCAATTCAGTTCTACAGATTCAGGACTGTTAGACACAGTCACCCAGCTCAGTATAGAACTCTTTTTTGTTCTACAGAATTAGGACTGTCAGAAACTATCACTCAGTTATCAGTACTACAATATCAGTAAACTCAAATATCTTTTAATTAGTATTCACAACTCAGTATCCAGTATTAACATGGTCTCAGTTACAGTTTATGTATTCATGCATGTACTATCATTCAGTTATGTCTGTGTTACTCAGCTAGTTATTTTTCATTCATATGAACTCATGCATACTAGCCTACCTCACTTAGCATACCATTACATTCAAAGTATAGACGCATACTTTTATTTTGTGCTATGATGTCTTATATCATAGGTTCAGATGCACGGGCTCCTGGCCACACTTATCAACCCCGATTATCAGTGGTAGATTTAGTGGTGAGTACTTATAGTTCAAGGACGATGTTATCTTTCAATATTTCAGTAGTTCAACATTTAGTAGACGGAGTTAGTTGGGGACTTGTCCCATCAACTCCATATTCAGACAGTTAGAGGCTTTCAGACTAGAGTATTTCAGATAGATATTCAGTTTTCAGTATTCATTTATCAGTATTTAGTATTTGTTTTCAATTGTGAACCTTATGGTAATTTCAACCTAATTTCCATATTTATTTTAGTATTATTATTATTACCATGTGATTATTCAGTGCTCATAGTAGATATCTGTCATGGGTTAGCTTCTGGTCCTTCGGGGTTGTAAGCACCGTGTAGCGTCTGGGGTACAGACTCGGGACGTTACAACAATGCACAAACTTTTTTAAAACACCAATATCTACTATTATGGGGCTTCACTTTCACTTTTCTCCTTCATTAATTTTATAGTTCTTAACATCTTAATTTTTTCAACTAACGCCCTTAGGAGTTTTGGATCAAATTATAGTTAGTTGAAAGAAATGGGATAAACTATACATAAGGCTACCAAAGAAAGCTAAAGGCTCAATGGGGCTATCTAAGATCATGAAATAAGGGCTAATAAAGATGGTATAAAACCTGGTTATCAAAGAAATTTCTACATTATTTCCTAAGCCCTACAATCTTTATTTCACTTTGCAAACACACAAGGAAAATTCTAGTCATCAATGCACAAACATAGATTGTAACAAAAGACCTCACTCCCATATGACACATGCTTAAATCAATAAGGATATCTATAGACACTCAACCAAGCAATAGCAAGAATTCAAAATTAAGTCGTTGTCGCACAAAAGTCATATAAATGAGCCTATGTGTATTAAACATAGTCATTCAACTCATTACATATTTTTTCACTTTCAAAACCAACTCGCATAATCATACATAGCACTTAGCAAGAACATCTTATTTATTTCTAATAACACAAATTTTAAAGTTCTAAAAAATAAAAAAAGAGATATTGGATTCAAAGGGCTCCCTCTTGGAAAAGAATTGAAAATAAAAACCAAGGGGTGGGTAAGTGTGATTCTACTAGATAGACACCAATAATAACTAAAAATAAATAAAGATAAAATCTTTTTGTAATTTTTTTACTCAGTTTAAAACTTAGAAAATAAATAAAAATATACATCCTATAGTAACATTTCACCCTAAAAAATTGGATGATTACCCACTTCACTCTTAAAAATCTTAATTTGTTCCCAAAGTACAACTTAAAAGTAAGAATAGAAATACTCCTGAGGACTCTAGGCCTATCTAGTAGCATTACAACCATCAAAGGGGTCTGGAGGACCCCACACTCTGTTTTTTCCATGCACTTTAGTTTAGATATTCAATACTCAGACATTCCTTCAACCTGTTAACTCAAACAAAAAAAATATCGATGATACTAAGGAAAACTAAAAAAATAAAAATAACTACCTTAACTTTGTTTGCCTCCCAAGCAACGCCTGATTTACTGTCGCAACACAACTCACATCATAACTTTTAACCACATTCTCTCATCCTTTTTCTCTTGCTAGGATCCCATCTTCTCATTCTTGTATGACCTATTGAGTGCTTAATCTATAGTTATGCAACTCTTTCTACACTTACCTTTTCAGACTCCCCTTCATATTTCTCAACTTCAAGCTTAATTTTTGATTTAGGCAACTCCATGAGAGAGTCAAGAGAAGGCATTAGAGGTTTTTAATTCTCTACCCCATGCTCACCCATTACCATAGCCATGATCATGAACAAATCTTTGTAGTGTAAGGGTATATTGAGTGCTTTTTATACTTTGAAGATCACCCCGTCATCATTCAATCTCATTCTTAGAGTACTCTCTCCCACATCTATCAGTGCTCCTCTAGTTGACAAGAATGGACATCCCAGTATGATTGGTACCCTGTCATCTGCATCACAATCTTGAATAATAAAGTCGTTAGGGATAAGAAATTACAACTTTAATGAGAACATCCTCTATGATTCCTTTGGGAACCACTCTTGTTCTGTCCGCCATTTGGAGCACAACTGAACATGGTCTAAATTTTCTCCAAACCAAGAGTATTAAACACTGAAAGGGTCATTATTTTGATGCTTGTCTCTAAATCACTCAAAGCATGAACCACTTTACTTCTACCAATTTATATGAGAAGGGTGAAATTCCCAGGGTCCTTGAGCTTTTTTGGCATCTTGCTCATCATCAGCAAGATTATCACCACTAAATTGCACTCCTCAGTAAGTGCTACCATCTTAATGTCATGCAGATTTATCTTATTTTTCACCATATCTTTCAAGTAATTAGCATACTTAGGCATTCCTTGCAAAATATATAACAAAATAAGGTTAATGTAATGTTCTCTGAATGTGTCAAATAACCTTTTATAGAAAGCATCCTCCTTATCCTTTGTAAGCCTTTAAGGGAATGGTGGTGGTGGTATCTTTGGTGTATGCTTAACTATCTTTACTTTTAAGAACTCAAACTTCCCAAATTTTTTTAGCTTCTTTGGTTTCCACTTTCTTCTCATTTACTTGCTATGGAGCCAAATCTGCTTATACCTCATGCTTTTTCTTTGGAGGTCTATTAATCAGGTCTTTACCAGTCCTCAAGGTAATTATCATCACTTGCTTTTAATTTTCTATATCACTATACAAACCCTCTTATGGTCTTATATTCTTTGCCTAGGATAATTACCCCAATTGTGTCCCAAATTCTTCTGAGCTAGTTGTTGATTCTTAATTTTCATAAATATTTGTTCTTAGTAAGCTAGGATATTTCTCATTGTCTCTTCTATATTACTGGCATGAGCATTATTTTGAATGCTCAGCTGCTGCTGAAACTATTGAGTTTGAGCCTGATTATTTCCCTATAAGTAATTTGGCTGACTCTGTCAATTGCGATAGTAGGTATTACCATAGTTTGAATTTTCCTCTTGTGCATTGCCCACAAAATTCAATGACTTTGGATTTGCTCCACATAAGTATGTAGAGTAACCATTATTTCTACAAACCTTACACTAAGTCTAAGCCTGCTGAATTACATTAACTTGGGCCTAAGGTTGATTCATAATCAACTTACTAAACTGTGTCATCATTTAGTCTAAAAGGATGCTAATTAAGTGGCTAATATTGTGACACTATCCACCCCAATCATACCTGCAGGCTTCTTTATGAACTTCTAGAAATATAACCCTACCATTCTGAATTACCTTGTACAATTTGATTTAAAAGAGTATATATCTCATTATAAGTTTTCTCTAAATCTTGACCACCTATAGTTGAATCTAGCAAAATATTTGTGCTATGGTCAAGAGCTTCAGTAAAAGTATGAGATAATACTTTTTGGTCTGTTGGTGATATGGCCAATATTTGAGAGTAGAGTTGAATCTCTCCCATAAATGATAGAGATTCTCATTTGTATTTTGTTTAAAACTCAGAATCTCACTGTAGTGTTTCTAGAAGTAAAGAATTGAATGATAAACTACTTTGCCAGGTCATCCCAAGTTATGATGAAATTTAAAGGTTCTGCTTTCAACCATTTCTTCGCTTCCACAATAATGAGAAGGAGAAAAGAATAAGCCTCACATAATCTATGGAGACTCTGGTGGGAATGAAAGTGTTACCAATCTCTATGAAATTTTGTATATGGACCTTTGGATCGCCATGTGACAAATGTGTGAACTGCCCATTATTGTTTAAAAATTGCACCATATTCTACTTAAGCTCAAGTCTACCCCAAGGCTCCGGTCTATGGATGCTAGAGGTGACAATAGTTGCGAGTGGGATTGCTAATTTGCGCGTTGTCCTATGGGCTGGTTATTCTTCAACCATGATTACAAGCATGGCTTTGCTTTGTTAAACTTACGGGATAGGATAGAGAAGTGTTGTTTATCTCCTAAAATGATGCAAGCGTCGCTCAGGTTAGGATATGGTTTGACCAAATCACTTTCCCTTGCCAGCTTACTAGAGATTCAGACACATACCTACAAGTTCAGTCACTAAAACCAAGCCATCTACACGTATCAAACAAAATAGCAAAACTAAAAATCAAAAGGTTGACATTTTTCAAGTCCCCGACAACGGCACCAAAAACTTATTGCGTCCTACCGTACACACAATGTTCATGGTCGCAGAAGTAATAAAGAGGCCTTTTGATCCAAATATCGATCTCACGGGGACTTGGTGATTAGCAAACTATCCAATTCAGGCATTACTAATATGATTAAATAAGGGAAATTTGGAACCAAACAAGAGTTTGAGTTTTGTAGTTATAACTAAGTAATAAAATAATAACAATGATATGTTTATTTGAATTGTAAACAATATATGGAGAACTTTCAGGGTTGAGAGTTACTACACATTCATGCATAACCATGGTTTCTAGCCAGTGTTGGTGTTTATCATGATTGTTTATTTATGAGGTTGATAGTATAAACTGGGGATGGTCACCCGCTAAGTCATCTACCCAAATTAATCTCACATATACATCATTGAGGGAGGATTTTAGTCTATAATTTGTATGCAATAAGCTATCTTCCCATTTCATTAATCAAGTAGAGCATTTTGGTATATCTTTATCCTGAACACAAATCAACCTTTAACAATCAGTATCTACTGATTAAATACATGATCCAACTTCTTACATTCCTTATTCCATTCCTCTACTTCTATGGTTAATCCTTCATGGGACTTATGTATATCCTAAAGTTCATGACGCCTTAGAATAGTAAACCAAGAACGGAAGAACAATCACATACTTGATAAACATGTAAACCAACACTAAAACCATAATTACAGAATAATGTTCATACCCTAAACCATATAATGAGGGTGTTTAGCCACTCATAGTCTTACAACAAATCACAATAATGGAATTCATAAGTAACAACTACAAGGAAACTCAAGTAAACAAGAAAGAACCCTAGTGTAGAGCCCTTGGATGCGTTCTCTTCTCTCCAATATTGTGTTGTTACAAAAGTGTGTATAATTGTCACTAAGTACTCCTTTTATAGTGTTTTAGGTCGTCCATAGGCTTCCAAACACGAAATATATGCATTTTAACATTTCCCATAACTTAAAGTCACGAAAATCAACTTTTGGACGTCCTGGAAGAGGGATCGCGCCACACGGTTGAAAGCAGGCCTTAGGGGGTGAAACTCCTACCAAAATCAAGGGTGAGGCAGTTTTCCCTCTTCCTAGATATTTAGGCACATAGACCATCTCATGCTTTGGGGGATGCAGTCAAGGCACCTCCTCAAAGGGAAGGATACACTTTTGTTTTGCTCCTATCTTGGCATGCATTTGATCCTTGTTTGCCTACTTCTTATGACTTGGTTGTAGGGTTAAATTAACTTAAAAACACATCCAATGGCCTCATAAATCTTCATATAACAAGAATTAGTTCATACAACATGATAGATCCCATCAAAGTACACTAGAAAAAGTATAGCTCAACCTAGCACCACTAGTTTTCTCGTCTAAACTCTATTTGATCCTTTTGACTCTTAAATTGATTCAAATTCACCTTAAACACTCTAAACAGTTAAATTAACACCAAAAAAACACAATTACACCCTTAATATCTCATTAAACACATCAATAAGTACTCTAAACTATGCTAAACACGCATAGATAGTGGCACTTAGGAGTATAAATACGTCTAAGATCACCACCCTATACTTTAAGACTTATTCGTCCTCGAACAACTCTTTACATTAAGTAGCATCCAAGAAAGACTCCATATTACTACCAAATAAGACACTCAAGCTAGAACTACAACAATTATATGAATGACAAGTTCCACATTAAGCATATCGTGTTACAATAGAAACTCCCGAACACTGCTTCAAAACTTCATGACCTCAAGATTGACTCTACTAAGTTAGAAAACCCATGCATATTGCTTAACCAAAAACTCATACAATTCACCGAACCATCATCAAACATTTGCCCTAACCATAAGAGAGTCACCTATATTCACTCAATAGTATGCAATTTATCACAAGAATGGGTGTAATTATCAAATTTCACTCACTCTCACAAAGAATTATCATGTCACATATGATGACCTGTATACTTTCCCAGAGTGTAGTACTCCACTAATTCCAGAATATCAACGATCAAGATCAAGTACTTTATAGGCTATAATGTAAGCTAAGTGATGGGTAGGTTTTTATTCTATCCAGTAATCGTGACTATCTTCCCTAAGTTCTTCAATATATCACACTTTACAGTAGACTCCTCTCTAACCAACCAAATATTTCACTACTTTTATGTTTCTACCCCTCTTTTGTTCTGCCCCACGTCTTTAAGCTTGTTCACACATCTTAAGTCGGAAGTATTTGCTATCAACAGATGATTCACTTTTGATCAGTTGGTCTTTTCATTACATCCCTCACAACTACAACACACAAACTTTTTCAAAACACCAATATCTACTATTTTGGGGCTTTACTTTCACCTTTCTCCTTCTTTAATTTTACACTCCTTAACATCTTAATTTTTTCAACTAAAGCGCTATGAGTTTTGGATCAAATAACAGTCAATTAAAAAAATGGGATAATCTATATATTAGGCTACTAAATAATAGGCTAAAGGCTTAACAGGGCTAACTTAGATATGTAATAAGGGTAGATAAAGAGGGTATAAAACATGGTTATCAAATAAATGCCTATATCATCTCCTAAGACTAACATTCTTTATTTCGCTTTGCAAACACACCAAGCAAGTTCTAGACATCAATACATAAACATAGAATATAACAAAATTCCTCACTTACACATGAAACATGCTCAAATCAAGAGGGATCCCTATAGGCTCTCAACCAAGCAATAGTAAGAACTCAAAATTAAGCCAACATCGCGTAAGAGTCATATAAATGATCCTAAGTGTGTCAAACATAGTCATTTAACTCATTACACATGCTTTCGCATTCAAATCCAACTCATATCATGTATTCATACATAACACTTAGAAAGAACATATCATTTAGTCCTAATAACAAAAATTTTGAAATTACTCCTAAGCATTTCGGAAAGGGATATTGTGTTCAAAGGGTCTCCCCATGGAAAAGAATTGAAAAAAACCCAAGGGGTGGGTGAAGTGTGCTTATCAATACAGACACCAACAAAAACTAAAAATAAACAAAGATAAAACCATTTTGTAATTTTTTTAAATTTAGTTAAAAACTTAGAAATGAAATAAAAATGAGCAACCTATAGCAATATTTCACCCTAAAAAGCAGAAGATTAACTACCCGACACTTAAATCACACTTTGTCCCCAAAGTACAACTTAAAAGTAAGTATAGAAATACTCCTCGAGTTTCTAGGCCTAGCTAGTATCATCATAACCATCAAAGAGGTATGAAGGACTCCACACTCAGTTTCTTCCATGTTTCTTAGATTAGTTAGTAAATACTCAGACTTTTCTTCAACTTCTTAACTCAAAACAAAAACCAAAACATCGGTGATACTAAGGAAAAACTAAAAATGTAGCAATAACTACTTTAATTTGGATTCCCTACCAAGCAGTGCCTGATTTACTGTCACGACACAACTCACATCACAACTCCTAACCACAGCCTCACATACTTAATTTCTTCCTACTAGGAGCCCATATTCTTATTATTTTTTGACCTATTGAGTGCTTACTATAACGGTCTGCAACTCTTTATACATTACCTTTAAAGGCTCCCCTTCACGTTTCTCAACCTTAAGCTTAATTATTGATTTAGATAACTTTGTGAGAGATTTAAGAGAAGGCATTGAAGGTTTGAAATCCTCTACCCCACACTCATATACTTCCATAGCCATGATCATGAAAAAATCTTTGTAGTGTGAGGGTGTATTGAGTACTTTGTATACTCTGAAGACCATCTTTTCATTATTTAATCTCATTTTTAGAGTACCCCCTTCCACATTTATCAGTGCTCCTATAGTTGCTAAGAATAGACATCTTAGTATGATTGGTACTCTGTCATCTTGATACAAGACAACCCACAAAGGACACAAAATAGTCCACAAAAGTCACAAATAGTCCACAAAGAACAAGACACAAAACGACAACAAGAAGAGAAGCACAAAACACAAATGATTTGCAATATATTAAAGGATAGATTGTTAGACAAATGCTTACATAAACACTAAAAATCCTATGATTTATCAAATCTAAGGACCTCTAACACCTACATAAATAATCACTAAAACCCTTACTATGATACAAGAGGGATATTAACTCCTCAAGCACTAATGTTTCAAGCCAAGTTGTAACTCAAGTGAATCCACACTTGAATTAGCCCTTATTTTGGTTTTGGTATTTCCAAGCCCTACAACTAAGGTGTTTCACTCTCAAAACCTAGAGAGAATTAGGTGTTACAATTTTTCAAAGTCTTCCATCAATAAACAACCATGTATGAAATGAACCCTAAAGAGCCTACTTATAGTTACTACAAAATGAAGATAAAATAACCCTAATTCTCTTAATGAAAGGAGCTCCTATGGAGTGTAAGGAAAGGGTACAAAATGAACAAAGTACCCTTAAGTAGAGTGGCAGTTTTGGAGTGTTTTAAGGCTCTTCAATGCACCAAAAACCATGAGCCATTAAGTATGGTCCAAAATTGTGAGTCCTCAAGTCTTTAATACTCAAAGCAATCTTTCACACATGACCTTGCTTAATGGCATGCTCAAAATCGGTTCTCCATGCTTGTTCTTGTATACTCGAGGTGACCAAGTTTTGAGTCTCTATGTGTTGGCCTCCAAAGATGTCATCAAAATATAAGTTGTCCATTTGGCTCTATCATCCTCCCCTTCTTGAAAAGGATTCGTCCTCGAATCAAAACCTTGCAAGAAAAAAGATAAGACAAACAAGCACCATATCCTCATAACATGAGGGTTAGAGTTAGCACAATAAACAACATCAATATGCCAAGGAGGTACACACTTGAGATATAACCACACATCCTTCATTTTAATCATGAGAAACTTAGTAAAAATATTACAAAGGAGTAGGCAAAAGGAATCACCATCAGGGGTGGGTGACTTAATTGAAAGTAAAGTCCACACAACACATATTGAAATTTGACTCAAACAAGTGGAACAAACAACAACTATCCATCCTTCACACCCTAAGAAGTTACCAGGGTCAAATGGAAGATGTAACAAAAGACTTAGGTCTCGGCCACTCTCACTCTCCCCTAGGGTGCCATCCTAAAAGTTAAGCATACCCTTTTTATCACCATTGGAAATATTATGAAAAAAAAAAGGTTTAGAAAGGTGTTCCACAAGTCATCTTCAAATATAGAATTCTGATGATGCACTTACTACTAGTTTCAAAATCTCCATTAAGTGTATGCCCAACATAAGAAACACATAGAGAAGAAGTCGATGGAATTTCTAAAGACTCACCACCTTCTCTTTAACAAGAGTAGTCCTCATATACATACAAAACATCATGGGCAGCTAAAGGACCACAATCAAAACCATCTTCACAAGGACAATCACAACTCGGGTATTCTAAACATTCAAGAAAATTAAGATCATCTTTACCCTATTGATTATTTTATTCACCCTCACTAGTTGTTGGCAACTCACATACCAATGTAGACTCGCTTTGGTTTTCACAAGGGTCAACTAGTGTGTGAATACTCTTGTCACTTGGTAATGAAACCTTAGTCAAGTTATAAGTGCTAGCACTAGATGGACACAAATCATTCTCACGAGAAGAATCAATTTTGTCATCTAAAGGATCAACTAGTGCTTACGTACCTAGAACAAGAGTTTGGTCCTCATGCAACCTAAAAATACCAAGAGTATCACAAAAGGAAGACTCAAGCATCTCTACCCTAGGCTAAACTGCAACTACACCCACTTGGCTACTGCTAGCCACAACACAATGTTCTAAGTTCATAGAAGTGTAGGGGATAGAATTTTTACCTTGTAGCTCATAGGAGCTACGACCTTCCCCTTGAAGTGTTTTTGGGAAGCCCACTTTCTCCCTTTGACCTACCATACGATCCAGCCTTTCATTTATCATATCCATGTCTCGAGTAATAGTGTCAAGGTAGGCCAAAATAATGTTGGTGACATTATTGTCCATGGGTTAAGAGGTTGAATCCGTAGGTTCCATTGTAATTATACCTTAAGAAAAGAAAAGCCTACAAAACAAAACACAAATTAGTTCGAAACAACCTCACCACACTCTCACACACTTGATCGTCTCATATTTGGATTCACAAGTGTAGCAAGTTGGCTTTTAGTTCGTGATGAGTCTAGGGGTGAGTCTACTCCTTGGTCGAAATGGATTCTTTGTTCGAAGACTTAAGGAAATAATGTCTGAACTTGAACCAATAAATATTATGATTCAAAAAACAAGAAAAGCACAAAATAACACTAACATGAAGAAACGTATTCAAAAACTAATTTATAACTTAATAGGTATTTACTAGTTGCCAATTTGTATAAGAATCAACAAAAAAAAAAACTAAGAATCAACAACAAGAAACTAAGAATCAAAAATTTTGATCCAAAAATTTTGGTATTGTACAAAATTTGGTGATGTGGTGGTCTAGGATTGGTTACGGATTTTGAAAGGTTCTTATTTTTCCCAACTTCAAAATTTTGGTTCAATTTTCAATTCTTGAAGTGTATAGTTCAGCCTAGGAGAATAAAACAACAATATTGGAGCCCTTTTAACCTTACAAAAAGGTTTAACTTATCTTACACCTTTTGGCCAAGACATCTTTTTGAGGGGTTAGTGGACTTTTCCTCTTTTGTACACCTAGGATAGTGTTATTTTTCCTTTTTGGAAACAAGTCTTTTGGTAGATATTTTTATCCCCCTTCATTTTTGGTAGGTCTTTGGGACTTGTTTTCAAGACTAACGAAGACTTGACTTCTTTCTACTTGGCTTTTGGATAAAAAACACACTATTGAAGAGTCTTCTTGCAACTAGACATGAAGATTGATCTAGAACAACAAGAGCCTTCAATAGAAGTTTGAAGACCAAACCTCACGTGAACCTCCAAGAATAAAAGACACCCTTTTCAAGATTATAACAAACAACAAAATATCATTAACACAAGTTCAAAACAACACCTTCCAAATTTCTGGTCCACAATAACAACACCAACAATGTTCAAGTTTTGAAACCGCAACAACAATCGTTCAAGCTCATGTGGACTAGACTCAAGGTGTTAGATAATAAGAAAGATAACACAAGAAGCACTAAAAATAAGTAAAATACACCTAGAACTAGACTAAACTTTTGACCACGACTACAACAACAATACAATTTTAGCAAAGAGCACAAACATGGGTAGATTGATATTTTTCTGGAATTTTTAGTTTTCAATAATTTTTTTTTGATTTATAAGTTTTGAGCCCAAGATTGATCTTGTGGGAATAAGATCAAGCCATGCTCTGATACCAAATGATACAAGGCAGCCCACAAAGGACACAAAATAGTCTACAAATGTCACAAATAGTCTACAAAGAATAAGACACAAAATGGCAACAAGAAGAGAAGCACAAAACACAAATGATTTGCAATATATTAAAGGATAGATGGTTAGACAAATGCATATATAAACACTAGAAACCAAAAGATGTATCAAATCTAAGGACCTCTAACACCTACATAAATAATCACCAAAATCCTTTTGGTGACACAAGTGGGACGTTACCTCCTCAAGCACCAATGTTTCAAGCCAAGTTGTAACTCAAGTGAATCCACACTTGAATTAGCCATCATTTTGGTTTTGGATTTTCCAAGTCCCACAACTAAGGTGTTTCACTCTCAAAACCTAGAGAGAATTAGGTGTTACAATGTTTTAAAGTCTTCCATCAATAAACAACCAAGTATGAAATGAACCCTAAAGGGCCTACTTATAGTTATTACAAAATGACCCTAATTCTCTTAATGAAAGGAGCTCCTATGGAGTGTAAGGAAAGGGTACAAAATGAACAAAATACCCTTAAGTAGAGTGGCAGTTTTGTAGTGTTTTAAGGTTCTTCAATGCACCAAAAACCATGTACCATTAAGTATGGTCCAAAATTGTGAGTCCTCAAGTCTTTAATGCTCAAAGCAATCTTTCACACATGACCTTGCTTAATGGCATGCTCAAAACCGGTTCTCCATGCTTGTTCTTGTATACTCGAGGTGACCAAGTCTTGAATCTATATGTGTTGGCCTCCAAAGATGTCATCAAAAGCTAAGTTGGCCATTTGGATCTTATCACATCTACATCATAATAAAGAATAATATAGTCAATAGGAATAATGTACTTACCAACCTTAATGAGATCATTCTATATGATTCCTTCAAGAGCCAATCTTTTTATATTTGCCATTTGGAGCACAAACTGAACATGGCCTAGGTTTTCCCAAACCAAGAGTATTAAACACTGAAAGGGCCATCAAGTTGTTGCTTACCCCTAAATTATTCAAAGCATAGACCATATCACTTTCACCAATATATATAGTAAGGATAAAACTCCTAAGGTCCTTGAGCTTTTTAGGCCTATTGCTTATCACTACTTAACTACACTCTTCAATAATTGTTAACATATTAATTTTACCCCAATTTGTCTTGTTTGTCACCACATCTTTGAAGTACTTAGCATACTTTGGCATTTCTTGCAAAACATCTAATAAAGAAAGGTTAATATAATGTTCTCCAAACATGTTGAAGAACCTCTTAAAGCAAGCATCTTCCTTATCCTTTTTAAGCCTCTGAGGGAATGGTGGTGGTGGTATCTCTGGTGTATGCTCAACTATCCTTACGTTTGAGTACTCAAACTTTCCTAATTTTTTAGCTTATTTGGTTTCCACTTCCTTCTCATCTTCCTTCTATAGAACCAACTCTGTTTATACCTCATGCTTTTTCTTTGGAGGTCTATTAATCAGGTATCTACCAGTCCTTAAGGTGATTACCCTCACTTTATTTGGATTTTTTTTTATCATTAGGCAAACCCTCTTGAGGTCTTGCGTTCTGTGCCTGGGCTAACTACCCCAACTGTGTCTCCTAATTATTTTGAGCTAGTTACTGATTTTTAATATTTGTAGCAATTAGTTCTTAGATATTCAAGATATTTTTCAATGACTCTTCTATATTAATAGCCTTATCATTACTCCGAATGCTCTGTTGTTACTTAAACAACTAATTTTGAGCTTTATTATTACACTATGAGTAATTGGGTTGACCCTTCTAATTTTGGTTGTAGGTATTACCATAGTTTGGATTTCCCTTTTGTGCATTTCCCATACTGACTGTGAATTTTTTCAGCATAAGTATGCAGAGTGACCACTACTTCTATAAATCTCACACCAAGTCTGATCCTGCTGAATTGCATTAACTTGGGTTTGAGGTTGATTTACACTCAACTTACTGAATTATGTCATCATTTGGTTTTGAAAGGATGCCAACTAAGCGACTAATATTGTGACATAATCTACCTCAATCATACCCGCAAGCATCTTCATTGCACTTCTAGAAATATAACCCTACAATTCTGAATTAACTTGTGCAATTTGATTCAAAAGAGTATATAGCTCGTCATAATTTTTCTCCAAAGCTTGACCACTAGCAGCTGAATCTAGCAAAATATTTATGTTATGGTCAAGATCTTCAACAAAAGTATGATTTAATACCTCATTGGTCTGTTGGTGATGGAACTAATATCTGAAAAGAGAGTTGAATCTCTCCCATGCATGATAGAGATTCTTATCTAGCTTTTCCTTAAAAATTAGGATCTCACTCCTCAGCCTCATAGTTTTTCCAGAAGAAACAAATCGGATGAGGAACTTTATGCCAAGTTGTTCCAAGTTGTGATGGTATTTGACGGTTTTGCCTTCAACTATTTCTTTGCTTCCCTTAGTAATGAGAAGGGGAAAAGAGTAAGCCTCACATAATATGTGGAGACTCCAGTGGGAATTAAAATGTCGCTGATCTCCAAGAAATTTTATAGGTGGACCTTTGGATCTTCATGTGACAAGACTGTGAACTGCCCAATACTATACAAAATTGTACCATGTTTTACTTAAGATCAAATCTACCCCAGGATCTAGTCTGCGAATGCTAGAGGTAACATTAGTTGCGAGTGGGATTTCCAATTCACGCACTATCCTATGGGATGGTTATTCTTGAGCCATGACTAGACGAATGACTTTGTTCTGTTGAACTTGTGGGATCGGATAGAGAATTGATGCTTCTCCCCTTAATTGATGCAAGCGTCGCTTATGTTCAGGATATGGTTCAACCAAATCACCTTTCCTTGCCAGCTTACTTGAGATTCATACTTGCACCTACTAGTTCAGTAGCTAAAACCAAGTCGTCAACACTTATCAAATAAAATAGCAAAACTGAAAATCAAAAGGTTGCCAATTTTCAAGTCACTGACAGTCGTGCTAAAAACTTATTGCATCCTACCACACATGCAAATGTACATGGTCTTTCAAGTAATAAAGTGGACGTTTTGAGTCAAATATTGTTCCCATATGGAGTTGGTTATTAGCAAACTATCCAGTTCTAGCATTACTAATAAGATTAAATAAGTACGATTTGTAACCAAATAAGAGTTTGAGTTTTGTAATTATAACTAAGTAATAAAATAATAACAACTATATGAAATTTGGATTGTGAATAATATATGGAGAACTTCCAGGGTTGATACTTACTACACATTCATGCATAACCATGGTTTCTAGCTGGTGTTGGTGTTTATTGTGATAATGAGGTTAATAGTATAACCCAAGGATAGTCACCCTTTAAGTCGTCTACCCAAATTAATCTCAAAACTACTTCATTGAGAGAGGATGTGAGTATTTAATTTGGATGCATTAAGCTATCTTCCATTTCATTAACCAAGTGGGGCGTTTAGGTATATCTTTATCCTAAACATAAATCATCCTTTAATAATCAGCATCTACTAATTAAATACATGATCCACACATCTTACATTCTTCATTTTGTCCCTCCACTCCTATGGTTAATTTTTTTTGGTACTTACATTTATCCTAAAGTTCATAACACTTTAGAATAGTAAACTAAGAACCCAAGGACAGTCACATACTTGATAAACATGTAAACCAACACTCAAACTATAATTACACAATCATGTTCATAGCTCAACCCTATAATAAGGGCTTTTAGCCACTCATATTCTTACAAATTATCATAATAATGGAATTTATAAGTTAAAACTACCAGGAAACTAAAGTAAAGAAAAAACCTTAGTGTAAAGCCCTTGGATGCATTTTCTTCTCTCCAATATTGTGTTGTTACAAAAGTGTATTGTAATTGCAACCAAGTACTCCTTTTATAGTGTTTTAGGTCTTCCATATATTCCCAACACTAAATATATGCATTTACAACATTTTCCTTAACTTAAAATCATAAAAATAAACTTTTAGACATATCAGAAGAGGGCTTGCACCGTAAGGCCAAAAGCCAGAACTAGGGGGTGCGCAGCCCACCCTAAAAAATGGTGAGACAGTGTGGCCTCTCCCTATGGGGTGAAACACACAACCCATCCCATGATTTGGGGGTGCACTGCAAGCCACCTCCTCAAAAGGGAGGGTTCACTTCTCTTTTACTCTTATCTTGGCGTGCATTTGATCCTTGTCTTCTTAATTATTATAACTTGTTTTTAGACTTAAATTAACTTCCAAAACATCTCAAATGGTCTTCTACAATATAATATAACAATTATTAGTTCATACAACACTATAGAGTTCATCAAAGTATAGTAGAACAAGCATAGCTCAAGCTAGCACTTCTAGTTTTCTCGTTTAAACTATATTTGATTCTCTTAACTCTTAACTTATTTAAAATGCACCTTAAACACTATAAACATGTAAATTAACACATAAATACATAATCACACCCTTAATACCTCATTAAGCACATTAAGAAGTCCTCTAAACTATCTAACACGCACAGATAATGACACATATGATTATAAATACTCCTAAGATCTTGAACATACCACCTTTAAACACAAGATCAATAAATTACACACATTAATGTACTATTAAAAAAAGATGCTCTAGTGTTGTTAATATAGTTTCCCCTAAATTTTTTAGAGTTCTTAAGGATCTCATTAAAGTCCCCTTATTAACTAAGCATTACTAGGGAGGTCTTTTATAAAGTTAGCAAAATAGGTGAGTTGATCCCAAAGAAGTTTTATATTCTCAAAATTATTAATAGCATATATTGCACTAGAAACTAAGTTGAGGGAGGGCTAGTTACCTGGATAGTAGAATGAATTTCGTAAGAAAAAAATGATGATGTCAGAGATGCTGAGGTTATTGTCACACCATATTATCACTATTCCTCATGAGTTTCTAGTGGTAGGCTATTGGATTTTTTGGGTTAATCAAAGGGTATTAGTGATGCCAGAGTGGTCACTCATCCCAGTTTCAATCACGGAAAAAAGTTGAAGGTTTGTGGATGTCTACCATAGACCTATAATGCCTTTTAAATTTAGCATCATTAGATCTCCTAACATTCCATTAGATGCAATTCATTATTAACTTAACCGTTTAAGGGGGAGTTTTCATAATTACCTCCTTTCTCTTTTCTTGAGGATTTTGGATAATTGAAGGATCTAGATTCTCTTTTCAAGGAGATAGGGTTAACCTTTGTTTTGAAGTTGTGAGTCCTTAGGTCTGGTAGGAAAACGTCTAGATTGAACTTAGAGATATTGTGAGACAGAAGAATGATTTCAATTTTGCTTACCACAACTCAAACTTTGAAGTTAATATTTTTTCTAATGTTAGAACATCTGTTCTTGGTACTTTAGGGAAAGCTAGAATCATTTCCATTTCTCTATTTTTTTCCTTCAGTGTTTCTATGTTCTTTCCTTGTCATCAATTTTTAGGAGGGTTTTAGAAGTCAGGTAGGTGAAATGGGTGGTGGAGATTCTTGAGGGAGCATCGCAAAAGAGGGACCAACTTTCAGCATCCCTAGGATTCTCAGAAGGAAGAATGAGGGAGAAGTGTTGGTTTGTTTCATCACTTATGCAAGTATCTCTAGAGTTAGACTCTCCTAAGATGGTTGACTTATTATCCTCATTAAATATGTCATCCATACATTTTGTACAAAGTTCCACAGCCTTTTATGGTGGCCCTCCATGATTAGGTGGCCAAAATAGTGAGGATTTTGGATAATCAATAGGCATTACCTCTCTTACTCCTTCAATAAAAGTAGAACTATTATTTCTATAAACCGTATATCTAGCTATGATGATGGTTGATGGTTTGGTATCAGGGGTTTTGATATGAAAGTGAGGATCCCTGAGTTGGAGTTTTGAGGAGACATTAGGACCAATGTGATTTTCCTTTTGGGAATGATGGATATTGGTGATAGGTGAATCAAATGAAGGGGGTAGCAATAGGCATGGAGTCATAATTTTTCCTATAGATAGTACTCAATGATGACTCTTCGAAGGTGTCAATTTTTTTCTTTTGCTTAGTTCTAACTTTTTTAATTTGACTGGGGGAGAGAGAGCCTCTAGATGAATACTAGGAGAGAGGAAAAATTATTTTTTTGAGGAGTACAATTAGGATTAGTCAGAGCATTTCTAGAGATGATATCTTATTGGGAGATGTTTTCTTTATTGGCTTATTTTTGCGGGACCTTTGCTTAGATCACTCAAATTGGGGGGAAATTTTCACTTGATCGGGTCATCTGAGTGAGGCTCATTAACCCAACGTTATAATATTTCTCAATAATTCTTTTTCTATTTGGGATGTGCCATTTTGCACTAGCCCAATTACTTCTATAATTAAAAGAGAGTGGCCTAATTTTTAAAAAGACTCTTTGATAGGGCTTTTTTTTTTCTGGCGTTGTTCCTTATTTGAAAACTTATTAGGGTCAGGTTTCTAGAAACTTACCTAATAGGGCATCAAATATCTTGACTTTAATGTTTTGGGCATGCTGAGTATTACTCTGTTCCTCTAGGTGTTTTCTATTATTTGTATTATTTTCCCCTTTTTAAATTGGACTATTTTCCATTTTGCTTCCACCGGTGTTGTAGCAGTTGGGATGATCGATTCAACATTTAGTTTTGGTGCAAGGATACTTGCATGGGGAATTTTATAGTAGTATAACCAAATGACCTATCATGACCCAAAACTACCCCCTAATTGTAACACAGTCCTTAGAACCATAAACGATCTTAAGCTAACCCATGGTACTAACATAATAAATGAACAACTAAGTACAAAACATGAATAAGAGCTAAAATGACTAAGCGGAAGCATAATCATAAAATGAACTGGTTAAATACATGACTGTTAAAAGTTTAGCTATAATATCAGCAATCTTAAAAGCAAAAGAAATTGAATACGACAATACTAACTATCTAAAAAGCTATTACTAATACTGACTATAGATAGCCGAGACATGACCGCCAACTATCCCCAATCAATAAATAAGAATAAAGATAAAATTAAATCTGCAACTGACTTGAGTCCTCAAAATAAGAGAACTTATCACCTACTAGATAAATGTTATGATCTGCCTGATTATGAGCCTACTACTAAGAACCTTAATCTACATCATATAAAAATATAGGTGGAAGAGGTAATGTACTAAGTATGTGAGATATGCACTATGAATAAGTAACCATAAAACTGATATGACTGATAATATATAATGATTCCCTAAATGATACGCATGAACATAATAGCAATAAGATATTTTGAAACTATAAAGTGATATATAGCTAGGCATGCTGATGATAAAGTATTTAAATCAAAGTAATTTTGAGGTTTACTAAGATGCAAGGACCTACCTGGATAAGCATAAATACCAAATACATGAATATTCTGTGATAACTAAACTGCTGTGAGCTAGACTAAAGTGAGGGTCATGCGAATAATGAAGTTTAAAATTGTGGGAGGTACTATTAACCGACATATAACTATGTGAGATAAACAAGGATGTTATATAAACAAGGAGTTCTATGTATAATCTCCATTGAAAAGGACCCAATATACCTTGTTAGAGTATAAATATTGAGCTAATATGATATGGTATAAACAAACCTATGGTGGCATATACTTCTATGACTTAGGGACTACTACTAAAGTCTCATCCTAATATGTGGGTAGTCCTTCATCCCTTTGTCCACTCAGTGCTAAGTACAACTCCTAACTAATATAATTGATAGCTGGATGAGATGACATATCTGAATGTCAACCTGAGATGACATATATGGATGTCAACCTATCCATAATCATGGGTGCTATACCGTGCTGTCATACTACTAATGAACCATGTTTTTATAATAAAACTGATCCATGATCATTGATGGCATTTCGAAAACCATAATAATCAAGAAACTTACTTTTGAGGAAAATTGTTAAAGATCATTGATGACATATTTGAATGTTATGCATGCCATGTATATTACTGTTATAAGTCAAAGCTCTTGGTTATGATGTGAGTATACAAAACACATACACACATACATATATATATACATACATACACACACACATATATATATCATGTATTTCTTAATCACGAGACCTTATATGAGAAATGAGATGACTGGTGTAATATGTATAAAAGAAATATATAGGGACTAAGATTTGGAAGAAATATATAAAGCTAGACTTGAACCCTGAATCCTGATTCATGAAGATGCTAAATTGAGCATAGAACTAATATATACATAAGATGATGCAATGACCAAGTAAATAAATATGTAATGATAAATAATGTACTGAGTAAACTATATATGAGGTCCTGTGATATCTGATAATACTGAATAGCTCAATAATATTGATATACTGAGACTAAAATATAAGTTCCACTATTTAGAATATACTTTATCTAAAAATATTTTGCATTTCAGTAACACTGAATGTACTAATAATCTAAGATTTATTAACAAACCCTCTATCTGAAAGTGCCCTAAAATATGTAAACCTGAAGGAATGAGTTTTTAATTAACAATGCATGGGATTCTAGGTCATCGAGTGTTTGTAACCCTCCATCTCTAAAGAATAAAACTACTCATGAGAATTCTATAATCTGAGTGGAATATGAAATTCATATAATACAAGTCCAAAATCATATAATATCATCATATTTAGGTCTTATGAATCTGATACTATCAAGGTACTAAATTTCATGGGAAAATATGTATTTATAGTCTACTAGTTATGGGAAACTGAAATACAAGAAGAATCATTATTGTAATGAAAACCCTAATTTAAATCTTTATACAAATATGGTTAAAAAACTAAAGTGTTGGGCATAAAGTTAAAAGGAACCTCCATTGTATACCCACATACCTAAACTAAGGAAAACCTGGACTGAAGGCTTGAGAATTTGAGCTTGAAGATGAAGAATCCTAATTTCTTCTTTGGTGAATAAAAGTCGCATGTTTCTCTAAATTTTTCTAAGCATTGAATGATTTTTGAGAGAAAAAGGGATTTGGGGTTTCTTAGGATTCATATTGAGCCTTAGTATAGCTTAAACGATCTAGTTTAGGAGTTAAAAGAGTTGGAAAAGATTAGAATACTCCTTATAAAATGTAAATTGAAAAATTGCAGGGGAAAGCGTACGACCATAAGAACAACCTATGATTATGGGAGGTGTTTGTGGTTGGTTGGTTGGACTATAGGCTCTTTCGACTTGATCAGATGAGCCTTGTATGGTGTTGAGACCTACCTACAATTGTACCCTGGTTCATAGGTTGAAAGTCCAAGCAGAATAAGCTTTAGGACTCACGATCGTACCTAAGATCGTGGTTTCAAACCATGGTCGTGGTTCCCTATCGTGGTTGAAAAATATACTTGTCAACTTTTAGTTTTTTGGGGTTGTTTCATACAGATGAGACCATTGTATAGTTGTGGTTTCTAACCAGGAGTATGGTCGCATTCATGGTATCTAACCGTTGGACATTGCCTCACTAAAATGGCCATAACTTTTTACTCTAATATCAGATTAAGTCAAAACTAGATGTGTTGGACATGTAATTCAAATATATTTAATTTGGTGGGTATTAATCCTAAAAAATCCTCATAATGTAGGAGTTATTTTCATTTGAATTTAACTATAGAAAGATTCTACACAAGAAATCAATTGGTGAGAAAGGTTTCAACTTGGCTATGTGCTAGCAGTTCCTTAATTCATTTATAAATTACCTTTCATACCAACAATTCCCTAATTTTGGCTATATATATTCTTGAAGAATGATTTTAATTTTATCTTTCATTTTTGTGTTACATGACCATATGATTTGCAAATAATATTGTTCCCTTCATAGACAATTGATTGTTTACGGGAATCGATTGTGAATGATCTCTTGACTAGAACATCCAAGGGAAACTCAACATAGATTATTGCATATCTCCCCTTGAAGATTAAGGATGAACAAAATCATTTTTGACCAATTTTTTCTATTTTCTTCCCCACTTTTCATAAAATAGTCAAATCATAGAATTTCGTTGGCAATTGAGGAACCCTGAGCCAAATTAGAGATGCCTGAATTTTAGATTATCTTGGAATGTAGTTTTTTTTACCAACTACGCACCGTTAGTAAGGATCCTATAATGAACCATAAGTCCTTTTGGAGCCTTTCTTTGGCTCATTTCATTATTAAACTTGACTGTGATGGAATCGAATCCTAGATCTATAAGGATAAGATATTCGTTCACTTTTCATAGATCTATAAGCTTCGCTTTTAAATATTGATGGTTGAACTTTGATTTAACCCAAATTACACCTCCCAAAAAGTGTACATGGTTGCTGAATAAATATAGAATCCAAACAGGTTAGGGTAAAACCCATAAGGAATTGGACGAAGTCCAATCTAGTATTTGTCTAGGTAATTAGCAAATAAATAAAAGAGGATGAGAAAGGCAGTAACACTGTGTGCCTCGATGACTTTATAACTCCATAGGTTCTCTGTATTTAAGTGATCTCTTATAACATTTGGCATGTAGAATTTATAGGTTATGTATCATATTACTAACTATATTACACACCTTGTGGATAACTATCCCCAAGCATAAAGGTTCATGTGTCATGGGTTTTATTACTCACCCCTATCTATGATCCTAGTATAGTCTTTCCTATTTACTAGTTCAAGGCTAATTAAATGAAGATAACTCCAAGTTTTGTTGCTGATTCACTATTCGTACAATTACCCTTACTAAAGTCCAGGGTAGAAATAGAACAAGTTCTAATGAGTGCACATATTAGAAAGAAACCAAAGCTAAAGAAACAACAACACATTCCCAACTAGCCTTCGAGAATTACTTTGTACGTTAAAACACTAGTTGTGGATTTGTCATGGTTCCCACAACCCTAGTTGTGGTGTTCAGCGTAGAATTCAAATATGAAGACATAATTATGAACTTACAACAATAATAAGAAAACTTAGAAATCTTAACTTGAGCTAAAACCCTAAAATTAATGTTCATGAAAATCCTAAGAATATGCCTTAGAATTTTAAAATATAATATGTAAAGATATAAAGTAGTGCGTAACCTCATAAAAATAACCTGTAAAAGTATTTATAGAAAAAATAAATCCTATCCTAAATAAATTAAGAAATCTAGGTCAATGGCAATGGATGACAGAGAGGTACGATCGTGATTAGAACCCACGATCATCCTTTGGTACTTATGGTTTGGCTGATGGATTTTCATATTTATATCTTTAGTAGTACAGTTGTAATGACCCTCTAGGTTATTTCCTTGATTTGCATATTCTTCTAGCATTTTTGAGCTTTTCCATAATGTCTATAGGTCATTTATGACTTGTCAGATTTGTTAGTTTGGTGATCAAATAGTTCATTTGGATTTTAGGATATTTCTCTATTTTTGAGCCTTTTCTATTTAGGAATTGGTCTCGGACCAAAACTCCTAGTAGATTACCTTGGATGAGAATTCCAATAGCGTCATTAGCTTTGGAACATTGATTTTAGGCTGGGGGACCCTTGGTTCAGGTCTTGAGGCTTCTGGACTCATTTTAGGCTATTGGTTGGAAGATAAAAAATAAAAAGTTAGGTGTGGGACCAACTTTTTGTAAACAACCTTAGATGGAAATTTTGACTGCTCCATTGAGTTTGGAGTAGCTAATTGATAGGGTAGCATTTTGCATTGGCGTATATAGGATTCCAGATGAATCTCATGGG
Organism: Capsicum annuum; assembly: GCF_002878395.1. NCBI lineage: Eukaryota > Viridiplantae > Streptophyta > Magnoliopsida > Solanales > Solanaceae > Capsicum > Capsicum annuum. The sequence continues at coordinate 86,571,576 of NC_061119.1, read as the reverse complement.
GTTGGCAGAGACTTGAAATTTCCAATTCTCAACTAGTTTTGGTGCACCGACGATTGCGACCCACGTGTTGTGATCGTGGCTCATCTAGAAATCACCAGGTATGGCAATCGCGAGCCATATGTCATGATCATAGTTCATTATGTCAAGCACTATATGTGGAGATCGCGAGCCCTGGGTCACGATAGCAACACCCAAGTACCTGGAATAGGTATAAATACCCCCTTTTCAGCTTATTTTGACCATTTTCTCATTCATTTCCAAGAGAACTAAACCCTAGAAATTGAGAAAGTTTGAGATTGAAGCTTATAGGTGATTTTAGAGCTTGAATAATAATTTCGTTCATGATTTCCCATCGAATTCATGGTAACATTCCCTTGAATTTATGGTAAATTCTTAGAAATTAAGGCTTTGAATTCCTAAACTTTGAGTGTCAATTTAAGACCCGCTTTGTATCCCATTCATGCTCAACTTTTGAGCACACATTCTTTACCCTTCCAGGGACCTCAAAATGATTTCAATTTTGGATTTTATTTACGAGCCCTGCAGGCTCGTTCTTGACTTGAAATTTTACATAACCCATTATATTGAAATTGAGTCTCATTTTACTCCTAATGAGGCATAGTTACAAATTTGATAGAGTGGCGACATTTTGAGATCATGGAGTAATGATCAACACTTTGTGGATGATTCAAGGGCTTACAGTTGGCTTCATGGTAGACATCTGTCTACTTTTCTTCACAAGATGATATATTTTATATATTTCATGCAAATATGATTGTTATGATTATTTATTAGTAGAATACCATGAATTAGTCTTGATTATTGAAGTTTGGGGATTAGATGAGTGATTTGACCCATAAGGTAAAAAATTTATTATACTCCTATGAACCTATTTCCTTGTTCTTAGCTAGATATGGGATTCGTAGTATGATTATGGTATTATGCTATATTTGGGATGTGGTTTAGGTGTTGGATGAGTGATTAGTATGATTAGCCTTATTTGGACTATTTATCTATCTTGAAATTGTAACTTAAGTGGAGTTAACTTAATTACTCATGTCCTAGGTGAAATTCTTATCTTAGGTCTAATTATGGCTTATGTGCCATCTAGAAATTGATTTAGTATCATAGCCTAGTCCAGGGTAGAGACTTCTTAACTATTGATTTCGAGGATTAAAAGTGGGTTCCTCAGGCCCACCTTAGGCCAAAACTTGTGTTAGCCCTTGTGGACTCACTTGCACATGTTAGGCATAATTGTGACTAATGAGCCTTTAGTATGAGCCTACTTTGTGATTCGGTGAATGATGATAGTTTTCCTAAAATATGATTAGCGAATCGTAACTATGATATGCCTTTCGAATTTGATTAATGTTATGGCCTATTGGCATTCTTAATGATTTAGTCATAGATGTGATAAATAATAAGTTTATGGCTTATAGATATGATTTGGCCTATAGATATGATATGCCTTGTAGATATAAGACGACTAATAGATGTGAGGTGGCTTATAGGCATGATTATTGATATGGCTATGCCAGATATACATTGTACCTAAGACCATGATAATGATGTTGTAGTTATTCCAAATACATTATTGGGCCCAAGGCCATGTTCATGATCTTGATTGGTTTGGCTCGAGGAAGTATTCCATCCTTGTAAAGAAAATGTCATAGTTTACCGACATATTGATACTTATGATTTCATTATTTGAATACTGGTGATGGAATGCATAGATTCGGTACATTCATGACCACTAAATACAGTAAATGGTATGATTTTGACTATATATGATTTTACTACTATTTTTCTAAAAAAGGGATTAGAACCCTCTTTTCACCTTAAAATGAATTTCTTCATGAAAAAAATCATACCATCTTAATTAATAACCTATGTGTAATAATATTGATAATGATGTTTTAAAGAGTTGACCGAGACAAATTTTGATCTATGATTTTGATAGTACTATTTACTCTGGTTGTGAGATATTGCAGACCCTTTCTACATTCCTATGATGATTTAGTTCCAAATTAGGCAATGAATATATAGACTTATACTTTTTAGCCATGATACTAACTGTGCGTTTATTATATACCTATATATATATATCCATGTACATCCCTCTAATACCGAATAGAGTAGGATAATAATGATTATGATGATGATGATGATTATGATGATTATAAATATGAGAATGATTATGGTGATGATGATTATGAATATGATAATGGTTATGATGGTATTGGTTATAACATGAGATCTAATTTGAGTCTGACAAATGATAGTTCTGCTGATTATGTGAGATAATGCCTTGGTCTTGGATCAGTTTTAGTATTGTGAATTCTGTTTGCATTCATTCTTGCATGCACGTTGCCTATCACCAGTATGCACCTATATTTATTAGCCTTATGGTGGTTGCATATATAGGTATGAGTGCTGCTTGCATCATATTGCATGGAACTTATATCAACCAACCTTATAGGGTAGGTTACATAGGTATAAGCTCAGACTATTATTTTCCTGAGTATTGATTGAACCTTCTTAACCTTGGTGGTGGGGATTTATGAAAGGTTCAGTTAGGTATTGGTTGTTCGGACTAGCCGATTATTCGCATTGGTATTGTTATTGATATGATTATTATCACTATTATGGTTAGTCCATGATAGATTGGTCGATGATACAATATTGATATTTAAATTATGGTTTGGATTCCTTCTTTTATAGTTGCTTTATTATGGATAATTGTTCCATAATTAGGTGTATGGAGTAGAAAACTTAAATATGGTAGTATTAGTTTTCACTATAATTATGAGGCCTTAAGATGCTAGTCTAATAACTTAGGTTGTACCTTGAGTTGTCCTTGTTTATAAATATATATATATATCTATGTATATATATCTATGCTAGTACCATATATCCTTTTTTTCTTTCATTTATTCAGGTTGTGTATTTATTTCTTGGCCTTGCATACTATTATATATTTTCTTTTCACCCTTTACTCGTATGTTGGCCAGTGATATACAGTATAATATTAAGGTTCCTGAGTATGTTTGTAATAGGCTAATTCATCCTTTATATCTCCTTATCCTTATTATGTTAGTTTCCTATATCAAAATAGGATAACTTATTCATATTATCTCATTTTCCTTATTATATGGTTGTTTGGTATTTGGGTTTATTTTACATTTCTATTCATATGTTATGCATATTTGCATTATCCTTAGAGCTTAGTCGGCAGTTGCCTACTTAGTACCACACGTTTGGTACTCATACTACACTTCTGCAGCTTGCAGATCATAGTATGGGTTATCGCCATTATTTTGTGCATTGGGTGGAGCACCTATGGTTTGGAGACATAGGGTAAGCTCCTGGAATTTAGAGTATTAATTTCCTTCTTTTTATGTACTAGACTATTCTCTATATTGTACTTAGAGATAAGTTATATCATATATTTATTTGTTCTTCACTTTGTAATTGTATTATGTTAGAAGATCTTGTAATGATTTCACCAGGTTTTGGGACTATCTTATGTATGTTATCCTTTTATTATATTTATTCTGTGTTCTTTCCTTCATTCTCTTAGTAGTCCATTACTAATAGTTTTGAACTATGGGGTTGGATTGCCACTGGTGGGTTAAAGTAGGTGCCATCATAACCTGAAAAATTGTGTCATGATAAATTGGTAGTAGAGCCTAGGTTCATCAATGTATTGGTACAAGAACTAGGTGTTTAGTAGAGTTTTTTAGATTAGTGTAGAGACATCTGTAACCTATCTTCGAGAGGCTATAAGGTATTCTTAGAAAATTCTATTCTTGACTCCTTATTATGTGTCTGTTCTTTTATGAGCTTTAAGTATATTCCCTTACTCTATTCCATCCCAGATGAGTGATGCGAGGTTGTTTATAAATTAAAATAAGACGTTGGCATGTGCTTACAGAGCTTTAGTACAATATTAGATCAGAGAGTCTGAGATAAAAGTTAGAGATCTTCAGCGCCAGTTAGAGGATTTGGGGCTAACCCAAGTTTTGATAGGGTTTATGACTTCTTTGGCTTTTTGAGATTTAGAATTGGGGATCCCAAGTCTTTTATGGATACCTCATACCCAGGGATAATATTTGGTTCATCGAGTAGTTCTCAAGTAAGAGTTGGATTTGTTAGTGTTTAGCATGGTTTCTTGTCAGTTTTAGAGTATAAGATTGGGTTTCTTGAGTGGGCCAGGCATATTCCTATGCTATATCCTTCTCAACAGGACATGGTGCATGGATTTATTAGAGTATTAGCATTGCCACTCCATTTAGCATCAAAACACTTGATAGCAATTAGGTCTTTCTTTTCTCTGGTTGTTGATCATGCGAGAGCCATAGAGAGAGCATATATTAAGACTTACAGAGGTGGTGATAAGAGGAAATGCCATCAGTATAGTTCTATTGTTATTCCATTTAGGAGTAAGGATCCTCCTAGTAGGGCTTAATATCACTTGCAGCCTATCAATTTTATGCAAGTAGAATTTCAGATTATGGGTGACTCTTAGGTTAGTCATGATAGTTATATTGGGTAGAGTTCTCATGGGACCTTGCAAAGTTTTTGTTATGGGTCTTTAGGCCATAGTGGTTATTCTAGATTAGAGTGTGTAGTATATTGGAGTATTCCAAAAGCTTTTTTTGGTGTTGTAAGATAGGAAATGGGCCTACAGAATTCCCTAAATACGAGTTGGTTGGCCATTCAGAGTTAAATCATGTTCCTAGCCAGCCTAGAGTTCGTGAGATATGTTATGATTGCGAGAAAGATAGTTATTTTAGTAGCGAGTACCCTCAACGTCAGTCGGTCACCTAGTTGGGGTCAGCTTATGTTTCTCATCAGGTTAGAGCTTCATGGGTTTGATATGACTGTAGAAAGATCGGTCACTAGTCCAGAGAGTGCCCCAAATACAGGATTATTGGTCGTTCAACTTATTTAGATTAGTATTATAGTATTGTGATATCTTTAGGTAGAGATAGTATGCTTGGCACATCAGTTGATGATTCAATCAGTCATTCTAGGTTGGGACCCATTTAGATTTGTTGCTCCTCAGGTGTGTCAGGCATGTGACTTCGGCTTCTATTATGATAGTTGCACTTTTATTTCCTTCTTATACCCTTTATTTCAATGGATTGGGTTCTCATACCCATCAATGATTATATGCCTTGGTAGGTTTATATTTGTTATTGTGTACCTTGATATAAAATTCATGATAATATGACTACCCCTATTTATGATTTCTTTTAGTAGTGGATCTGTATTAATGTTTCTCCCTATAGGCATAGCATTTGGGTTTGTGTCCCATTTACCTTGGCATATTGGCCTTATTGTGGCCGTAGAGTGGTACTTATTGTTGATTTTTATTTTGGTACTGCATGTTCCTTTATATTAATATTTATATGGCCGTTGTTATTATTATTATTATTATTATCATATTTTGATGTAATTGATCCTCACTTAGTAGATGGCTAGACTGTTAGCATTTAGTTAGAATTTTCCCCCTTCTTTGTGGTTCTTATTTGTTGACTTGGACAACTAGCTGGGTTTGATGATTTCTCTCTTGTAGCAAGGTGAGGTTAGTTGTTTTACTCTTTTATTGGTTCTGCTTGATCGATTGTTGATTGAATTATGGTGTTGAAGGTAAGTTTACCTTCTGTGTCTCTATTGTGGTTCTTGAGTTGGCAATTTGGTTATATTGCCCGTCTTTGAGTTTGGGCTTTGTTCTTCTGATTTGGCTAGTTTCTCGCCTGATAGTCGTTTTGATCTTAATGTAAAGAAGTCATGGATTCTTCTTGTTGGTATTGGTATGGAGTTGGATACTCTGTTCTCGCTATGATGTAGCTCTTTTCTAAGTGAAGTTTGAGAGTTAGAGATAAGTGACATTTCATGTGACCACTTCTTAAGTTGGAAAATTGGAAATTCTTTATCTTGAGCTGCTTCGTACATTTTTCGATAGTAGTCTTGACCTTGGAATTGGTGTCAAGCTTTGTACTTTCTTCCTTAGTAAGGTGATTCATGGTGTTTTTGAGTTATGATTGTCCCACTTGGGTGGATTCAGGAAATCCTTATTTTAGAGTTTGCTCGAACTACTAAGACTTGGTAGAGTGCTTCTCCTTGATGTTATGTGCCTATGGGTATTCTTTGCTAAGATGGAGTATTGGATTGATTACTTTCTGGATAAAAGTTTTATTTCTCTAAGTTGCTAGAGTTTTTGCTATTACAAGTGTAATTTGTAGCCTTCGTGAGTTCTCAAGTATGTTTTGGTGGTTCATACCCTCCAACAGATATGGAGATGATTACTTGTGTTTTCAGCTGGTGATTTTTCTCTACAATGATTTTGTTTTTCAGCTACGTTTCAATTTTTGTTCTGGCATGATTCAGTAAGGATATGTCTGATTTGGATTGTAAGGTCAATTTGAGTAATTGACATTACTTTAACGTATTGGCTCAGTTTTAGATTTTGGTGCCTTGGAATGGTGCCTTGGAAGTTATGATAGAGTTGGAGTATGGATGCTTACATATATTCAGGTTTTGGTTAGCTTGTTGAGATCGAGTGGTTCAACCTTGGTTCTGAGATTTTAGCTTGGATTTGTAGAGCTTGAGTGTATCCTTTATTTCCTGATTTGTCTCAGTTCAAGTTTCACATATAGGCCGACTGAGCCTACTCTGTGGTTACCTATCTGGTCTTCCTGAGTTTGGATGGACTATGATTGTTAGGTGTTCAGATGATAGTTCATAGAAATAGTATTGGTTCCTTCAGCTTTGAATTTGTGTTCTTAGCTTTTGTGGAGATTTTTGGATGATCTACTCAGTGGGAGTAGTATTCTTGAGTTGGATTTAGCTTGGTTTTATTCTCGATTGATGGTACATCTAAGAGCAGATCATTCAATGATGAGTAGTTATGCTTTGGATTCCTGGATTTCAGTTTTGATTATTGTCTAGATCAGTTGTAGCATTGGCATAGATTGCATGCCTTAGTTATCTCTATTTGTGTGCCCAGGTAGTGGCTTAGGGGATTATTCTCATGGTTGCCATATGGATTCTCAGTGGATCAACTTTAGTTTGTCGAGTTTTCAGTGAAAAAATTGCATGGACAGGACTTGAGTGACTTTCTGCTTGGTTTAGAGTGTTAGCAAGTTTGGAAAGGAGAAATAAGGTTATATATGGGTTTGGAGTTAGTTGCATGACTCATGCCTTGGGTTGTCTTTGGCTTGGATGAGCCATTGTTGGGATGTGCAAGTATTAGTGTGGTACTAATATGTAGTGGTTTGGATTTACGCGCATTAGCCTTCCTCGATTTACTATTTTCTCGATGGGTACTCAGGATACAATCAGATCACTATTGCACCTGAGGACCAAGAAAAGATGACTTTTACATGTCCTTATGGGACCTTTGCATTCAAACGGATGTCATTCAGGCTATGCAACACCCCAGCTAAATTTTAGAGATGTATGATGTCTATTTTCTTTGATATAGTTGAAGACACCATTGAAGTTTTCATGGATGATTTTTTGGTTGTTGATGACTCTTTTGATGACTATCTCATTCACTTGGCAAAAGCTCCGCAAAGGTGTGAAGAATGCAGCTTCGTACTTAATTGGGAAAAGTGCCATTTTATGGTCAAAGAAGGAATTGTCTTAGGCATAAGATTTCAAAGAGGGGCATAGAGGTTCATCAAGCAAAGGTTGAGATGATTGAGAAATTACCTTACCCAATTTTCGTGAAGAAAATTCAAAGTTTTCTAGGGCATGCAGGTTTTTATAGGCGATTTATCCAGGACTTCTCAAAGATTGCTCATCCTCTTTGCAAGCTTATTGAGAAGGAGGTAAAATTTAATTTTGATGATGCATGTAAGAAGACCTTTGAAATCCTAAAAGATAAGTCGGTGAATGCTCCAATCATTGTGTCTCCTGACTGGTCTTCACCTTTTGAGGTTATGTGTGACACTATTAGAGTGGCCTTAGGGGCTGTACTAGGCCAACAAAAAGAAAAGATCCTTCATCCCATCTACTATGCTAGTAAGATACTAAATCCTACTCAGAAGAACTATACCATGATGGAGCAAGAGTTATTGGCAGTGGTTTTTGCATTTGAAAAGTTTAGATCTTACTTTATTGGGACAAAGGTTATTGTGCACACTAATCATGCAACATTGCTGTACCTAATGGCTAAAAAAGATACAAAGCCTAGGCTTCTTTGGTGGGTACTGTTGTTGCAAGAATTTGATGTTGAGGTGAAGGACAGAAAAGGCACAGAAAATTAAGTTGCAGATCACTTCTCTAGATTAGAGGAGGAAACTATGCAAAAGGTTGCTAATGGGTTAGAGATTTATGACAGTTTTCCAGATGAACAAATATTGGCAGCTTCTTAAGATCTAATTCCATGGTTTGTAGACTACGTAAACTACTTAGCCAGTGATTTAGTCCCAAAAGATCTTTCATATCAGCAAAGAAAGAAGTTAATGCACGAGGTAAGGAAATTTTTATGGGATGAACCTTACTTATTTAGAATTTGTGCAGATGGAATCATTCGTAGGTGTATATCTGAGGTAAAGATGATGAGCATACTTGAGACTTGTCATTCATCGCCAGTTTGGGGCCATCATGAAGGGGCCTACACAGCTCATAAAATCCAGCAATGAGGCTATTATTGGCCAACCATATACAAAGATGCTTATGATTATGCTTTTGCTTATGATCAATGTCAGTGACAAGGTACTATTTCTAGAAGACATGAATTACCTATGACTTCTATTTTAGAATTAGAAGTGTTTAATGTTTGGGGTATAGATTTCGTGAGACCTTTTGTTAGTTTGTTTGGTATGAAATATATATTTGTGGCTGTAGACTATGTTTTGAAGTAGGTGGAAGCAATTGCCCTTCCTAACAATAAAGCATATAGTGTCACTACATTCCTGAGAAAGAAAATCTTTTCTTAACTTGGCATGCCACGGGCTATTCTTAGTAATGGAGGGTCATATTTTTGCAGTCATCTATTCAAGAGTCTACTTGAAAAGTATGAAGTAAAACATAGGGTGTCAACACCCTATCATCTGCAGACTAGTGGACAAGTTGAAGTGTCCAATAGAGAAATCAACTCCATATTGGCAAAAATTATGAATGCCAATAGGACTTATTGGGAAAGAAAGTTAGATGATAGATTGTGGCCTTACCGCACAACTTATAAAATCCCCATAGATACTTTGCCTTATTAGCTGGTGTATGGAAAGGTTTACCAAGTACCAATTGATCTTGGGCATAAGGGGATATAGGCGTTAAAAAAGCTAAATCTAGAGTGGTAGGATGCAGCCAAATCAAGGTTGAATAAGATTAATGAGTTGGATGAATTCCGGCTCCAGGCATATGAAAGTTCAACACTTTACAAAGAAAAGATGAAGTTGCATCACGAATGCATGATTTAGAAGAGAGTATTCGAAAAGGGTGACCAAGTACTGCTCTATAATTCTAAGCTTCCTTTGTTTCTAGGTAAGCTAAGGTCTAGGTGGTATGGTCTATTCACGTCTATAAGAGTTTATCCCTATGGTGCTTTATAATTGAAGAGGGATGTTGAACTTTCATTCAAGGTAAATGAGCAAAGATTGAAGCACTACCTGGGAAATATTGAAGACCTGAATAAAATAGTTGATATTGACCTTGATGAAGACTGAGTAATCCAGGCAATTGTGTCGTGCCGCGATGTTAAATCAAGCACTTCATGGGAGGCAACCCATAAGGCTAGTTAGTGAAATCTAAGTATCCAAGTTAGCCACGTCGTGCTGCAACATTAAATCAAGAGTTGCGTCGGAGGCAACCCATGTTTTTTTACATAATCATCAATAAGATAATTTGTTTGTTCAGTGTGTAGGAATAAGGAATGCAGAAAATATCCAGACAAGTTGAAGAGTATTTCATCATACAAACTTTGTACAATTCGTATCTATATGGTACGACTCATAATTAGGAGTCGTATTGACCTGGGAACAAAATCAGCATCAGGCATAAGTTTTTGGAATGGATATGATTCTCAGAACAGTCGTACCCTTAAGGTACGACTCATCACCTCGAGTCATACCTACGCCAGAAACCCAAGTAAGATTCTAGGCCTATACGAGTCATATACACTACCCATAAGCCTGGGTATAAGTCGTACACATAACTTCTACCCATACTTATTAGGTCAGGTTGCGAGTTGACCCAGCCCAACTTTTCAATTAAAAACAAATTAGGGCACTCAACGGGTACCCGATACTCCCAAATGAAACCTATAACTTCATTTTTACTAAAATTCAAGCTCCAACTCATGAAATCACTAGAAAACAACTTTATTAAACTACCAACGATCTTAAAATTCAAAATCATTGTGAGTTGAGCTCGAATTTGAGAAGTGTAATACCCCGGGAAATTTTTCGTTGAAATTTTGTGCGTAAACGTGTTGGGTTCTATCTTTTAGAATGAATTATAAATTTTTCATGAGGAATGTCTTAGATTATAACCCACCATTACGTAGAGTATCAAATAATATTTCCAACGATATGTGGATTATCCAAAACGGACACCCGAGCGACGAGTTATGAACATTTCGATCGAACCGTGAATAGTAGTGAACAGTAAAACGTGCAGGAAAAAGTACTGAGGCCTGGCGTATTTTTGCTCCAACTTTAAACGATCATAACTCCTTGTACATAATGATCTGGGTGATCTACTATATATCAACGGAAAGCTCTGTGAATCCTCTTTCCAATGAAAATAGTTTCATCCAATTTGTCTATCGAAGAAAATATTTATGGTCGATCTACTTCAGCCTATCAAAAGCAAATTTTTGGGTCAACTTCAAATGATCATAACTCCTCGTACACAATGATCTGGGTGAGATACTATAGATCAACAAAAATATATGAGAGTTCTCTTTTTAATGAAATTGGTTTCATCCAATTTGAATATCGTAGTAAAACGTTATGGTTGATCTACTTTAGACTATCAAAATAGTCCACCAAAGGACAGATTCGAGAATTCTTTGATTTTTAGGGGCATTTTAGTCATTCCCCCTCACCCAAAATCCATCCAAACCCTATATTAAAGCCTATTAGAAGCATTATATGTTATATTTTATCAAATTCCCTCAAAAAGAAAACCCTAACCTCCTACATTCAACTTTAAGAACCTCTAAAGTTCACCATTAATTCTGCAAATTTATTCAAGATTCCAAGTTCCTAGTTCAAGAACTCCAAGAACCATCATTCAAAGGCACGATTAACATCTAAAAAATGAGTATCGATCTAAAGTTCATCATTCAAGGTATGTGGGGTTTTTCAACAAGAAATCTCTTTCGTTCTTGTGCCCAAAAGTAATTTTCTTTACAAAGGAATGATTTTTATTTGATTTTTTTTACGAGTTTGAAGCATGAACCCATATCTTATGATGATTATTATGAAATCTTGATGTTTATGATTTTGAAAGATGAATTTACATGTGTGGAGATATAAAGCATGAATCTTGAACGACATTTATCATGATTTTGATATTTGGGTCGTGAATCCCCATTGGAAATTGTGTTTTTTGAGAAAGTGTGTGTTATAAGCACGTTGATGTTGAATATTTGAGATATTTTGAATGATTTGACCTTTTGGTCTTAATGGAGTTGTTTTGAACTCGAGTGTGAAAGAAATCCACAACGTGGTTGATTTTGATAGATGGGAAGCATGATGGCTCCCGATGTATATTTATATATTACTAAATTTTTTTTATTATGGATTGTCTTTGAAATGATCTAAGATAAGTTCGGGAGAAATCTTTAGCACCGAGTGGGAGGTATAAAGTGACCTTACTTTCCTAGAACTACGTGCCCCTGTAGGAGTGAGCCTGAGACTGATTTATATAGTGATCACTAGTTTGTGTGGATTTGATATCGATAGTCCTACTTCGATGACAAGGATAGGATGGATTTCCCCAACGTGGGTTGTACATTGGACTCCATGTAGCTCACATGGTTTATGTCGGTTATAGGATCTCCCAGTGTGTATGTGTTTCCTTGTGTCTATGGTGAATGGTGAAGTGATTTGAAAGTGGAATTGTGAAAGTTATTCTTTCAAAAGATTTAAATGATATTTACCTTATGAGAATTGATATTCTTGATGAACTAAAGTGATTGACAAATTATATGATGACTGACATGTGTAATTGTACTTATTTCATCCTTTCATGATTATGATGATTTTCTTCAGGCTATGTGAGTCCTTCATACATCCTGCATATTTTCTTAGAAATATTTATGATGATGATGTTTATACAACTGCATACACCCCCATATACTCGGTTCCTTTCCATGGTACTAACCCACATCTTCGGATGTGGGATGCATTTTCTCGGAATGTAGGTTTAGGTGCTTAGTTCCTAGTTTGACAGTGATTCTTCAGGCAGACCATTCTACATCCTCTGTTGTGGTGAGTCCTCGTGTTCTGAGGACGTGATGTCTGATGTTGGTTTCACAGAATTGTTTACAATTGATAACTGAGTATGAGTCAGTTGGGGCATGTCTCAATGGTTCACTAGCTTTATTGATTTTTTTAGAGGCTTGTCAGATTAGTATAGATATTAGGAGTTGACTAATAAGTTGTATTTTATTATCTTTCTAAAATTCTTTTATTCTTGGATGATGATTACTCTATTGATATTTAAGGGTTATTTATGGAAACTTCGTTGATTTGTGTTAAACTGAATCAAAATGGCTCAAAGGGTTAGCTTGGGGCTACTCATAGCCTCAAGCACCGTGTGATGCTCCAGAATCCATTTTCTGGGGTATTACAAACTTGGTATCAGAGCTTAAGGTTTTAAGGTGTCCTAGGGAGTCTGACAAGCCACGTTAAGTAGAGTCTTGATCATCAGTGTGTAGCGTGCCACATCTATGAGCAAGAGGATATAAGACGTTTTAAGAAAAGTTGTGATTCTTTCTTTTAGAAGTCTATTGTGCTTAAAGTGTCTCTCTCTGCTATTGATTCATGCTCTCCTCTTTCAAAAATATGTGTCCACGTCGAGCGAGAAGAAATAATGATGGTCAGCAACCTCAACCCGCTGACCCATTGAATGAAAACGTGTCTCATACTAAATTTCGAGCAGCCTTTCAGGCGCTGGCCCAAGCTGTTACTGCAAATATTTAGGCCAACCCGGCCCCGGCTCCACAGCAGCAGGGAGGTGATTCAGCTGCTGCCAGGATCCGTGACTTTATATGGATGAATCCACTGGATTTTATGGGTCCAAGTCTGATGAGGATCCACGGTTGTTTTTAGAGGAGGTGCCGAAGATTACTCAGGTGATGCATGTATCTGAGGAACATAGTGTGGAGTTGGTCACGTATAGGTTGAACGACCTTGCTTATAACTGGGTTATTGCTTGGAGGAAAGGTAGAGGTGAGGGAGCTATACCTATAATTTGGCAAGAGTTCCAAGATGCATTCCTGGATAAGTTTTTTCCTTTAGAGATAAGGAAGGAGAAGGTGGAAGAGTTTATGAACCTGCGATAGGGCTCTATGACTGTTAGGGAGTACTGTCTAAAGTTTAATCTGTTGGCCAAGTATGCTCCTGACTTAGTGGCTGATAATCGGGCTAGTATGAGTAAGTTTGTGGCTGGAGTGTCTATTTATGTGGTTAAGGAGTGTAGGTCTGCTATGCTGAATAGTGAGATGAATCTTTCTAGGCTGATGACTCATACCCAATAGATTGAGAAAGACAAGATTAAGGAGAGAGATAGAATAAGAGGGAATAAAAGAGCTAGGTCCGAGCAGCATGGACAGCGTCAGACTAGATCGCAGGGAGGGAGTCGCCCTCAGTATCCGAATCGTTCATCTATGCCAGCATCGTTATCTGCTAGTGCTCCCATGACTAGAGGTAAGCAGGAATAAGGTAGCAGGTCATATATATACAGGTCCTAGTACAGTGCTGGCAGTAAGCCAAATCGTCCCCTGTGTCCTAAGTGTGGTAGGGCTTATTTGGGTGAGTGTTTGGGTGAGAAGAGGGGTTTTTTCCGGTGTGGTAACATGGGTCACAAAGTTAGAGATTATCCACAGGATGGACAAGGGCATCGTGACTATCGCCCTCAGACCCAGACTCAGACTGTTAGTGCTCTAGTTCTAGTGACTTGCCCAGCTCCAGCTCAGGGCGCCTCTTCTAGCAATGCTGGCGGGCAGCGCCAGAATAGATCTATGCTTTACCGTCCCGCCTGGAACAGGAGGACTCTCTCGATGTTGTTACTGGTATACTTCATATATTTCAGTTTAATGCGTATGCTTTGTTGGATCCTGGATCTAGTTTCTCATATGTTACACCTTTGATTGCTGTGAATTTTGAAATGAGTCCTGAGATTATTCCTGAGCCTATCCTAGTTTCTACCCCAGTGGGTGATTCGATTGTTGCCCAGAAAGTGTATAAAAATTGTCCTGTTATCGTTCTTCATAGAGTCTTGTTGGCTGATCTGATTGAGTTAGACATGGTAGATTTTGATATGATTCTGCGTTTGGACTAGCTGTATTCTTCTTATGCCTCTATTAATTGTCGGACCCGAGTGGTCAAGTTTCAGTTTCTGGGTGCATTCGTGTTTGAGTCGTCTGGGAATTCTGTGTCACCCAAGAGTCATTTTATCTCTTACCTCAAAGCTAGAAAGCTTATTTCCAAGGGGTGTATTTACCATTTGGTTAGATTCAAAGATACTAAGTCTGAGACTCCAACTCTCCAGTCTGTTAACGTCGTCAATGAGTTTTTTTATGTCTTTCTAGATGATCTCCTACGAATACCTCCTGATAGAGAGATAGAGTTTGGGATTGATCTTCTTCCCGATACTCAGCCCATTTCTATTCCTCCTTACCGTATGGCCCCTGGAAAACTTAAGGAGTTAAAAGAGCAACTCAAAGATCTACTAAATAAGTGTTTCATAAGGCCCAGTGTTTCTCCTTGGGGTGCTCCTATGTTTTTTGTGAGAAAGAAAGATGGCTCTTCGCGTATGTGCATTGATTACCGCCAACTGAATAAAGTCACCATAAAAAATAAGTACCCCCTTCCGAGAATAGATGATTTGTTTGACCAATTGTAAGGTGCAAGTTATTTCTAAAAGATAGACCTTCGTTCCAGCTATCATCAACTCAAAGTTAGGGAGTGTGACATCCCAAAAACTGCTTTCCAAACTCGTTATGGCCATTTTGAGTTTCTTGTTATGTCTTTCGGGTAAACTAATGCCCTAGCAGCTTTCATGGACCTCATGAATCGAGTGTTCAGACCATATCTGGATATGTTTGTCATAGTGTTCATCGATGATATACTGGTTTACTCCCGTAGTGAGGATGAACATTTTGATCATCTCCAAACTATCTTGCAAACCCTCATAGATCATAAGTTATTTGCCAAGTTCAGTAAGTGTGAGTTTTGGCTAAGGTCAGTTGCTTTTCTGGGTCATATCATTTCTTTCGAGGGTATTAGAGTTGATCCCCAAAAGACCGAAGCTGTTAGAAATTGGCCTAGACCTATTTCTCTGATTGATATCTGAATTTTCTTGGGTTTAGCTAGCTATTACCTCCGTTTTGTTGAGGTTTTCTCCTCTATAGTATCTCCTATGACTCGGTTGACCCAAAAGAAAGTGAAGTTCTTATGGTCCGAATCTTGTGAGAAGAGTTTTCAGGAGTTGAAGATTCGACTCACTTTAGCCCCTATTTTGACTTTGCCTGATGGTTTTGTGGTGTACTGTGATGCTTCGAGAGTTGGGTTGGGTTGTGTATTGATGCAGAAGGGTAAGGTGATAGCTTATGCTTCTAGACAGTTGAAACCCCATGAGAAAAATTACCCCACCCATGACCTTGAGTTGGCTGCTGTTGTATTTGCTTTGAAAATCTTAAGACACTATTTGTATGGTGTCTATGTTGATGTTTTCACTGATCATAAGAGTCTGCAGTATGTGTTTACCCAGAGAGAATTGAATCTTAGGCAGAGAAAATGGTTAGAATTATTAAAGGACTATGATATGAGTGTGCTGTACTATCCGGGTAAGGCCAATGTTATGGCGGATGCCCTAAGTAAAGTGTCCATGGGTAGTGTTTCGGATGTGGTAGAAAGTAAGAAAGAGTTGGCTCGTGATGTACATCGTTTGGCTAGATTGGGGATTAGGTTGTTTGACTCTGCTGAAGGTAGTATAGGGGTTTAGAGTAGTTCCGAATCCTCCTTGGTTTTGGAAGTGAAAAAAAAGCAATACTTAGATGCTAGTTTGGTCAGACTGAAGGAGTCAGTCAAGGACCAAAAAGTAGAGGTTTTCTCCCAAGGGGGAGATGGTGTGTTGAGATTGCATGATAGATTGTATGTCCCGAATGTTGATGATCTGAGATAGAGGATTATGGCTGAAGAGCACGGGGCGCGATATTCTATTCATCCTGGTGCCACCAAGATGTATCGAGACTTGCGAGAAATCTATTGGTGGAGTGGCATGAAGAAAGATATAGCAGCGTTTGTAGCTAAGTTTGCAACATGCCAACAGGTTAAGGTTGAACACCAAAGGCCTGGTGGTATGATGCAAGAGTTTAGTATTCCCACCTGGAAGTAGGAAGAGATAAATATGGACTTCGTGATTAGTTTACCTCCTTCCAGACACCGTCATGATTCCATTTGGGTTATGGTTGATAGGTTGACTAAGTCTGCTCATTTCTTGCCTGTTCATACTTCATATACTGCTGAGGATTACGCTAGATTGTATATCCGAGAGCTAGTCAGACTGCATGGAGTTCCTTTGTCTATTATTTCGGATAGGGGTACTCAGTTCACTTCACAATTTTGGAAAGCTTTTCAGAAGGGTCTTGGTACCCAAGTGCTTCTGAGTTTTGCTTTTCATCCGCAGACCGATGGTCAGGCTGAGCGGACCATCCAGACCTTAGAGGATATGTTGAGAGCTTGTGCACTTGACTATAAGGGAAGTTGGGATGATCACTTACCGTTGATAGAGTTTGCTTACAATAACAGTTTCCACTCTAGTATTGGCATGGTTCCGTTTGAAGCCTTATATGGGTGGAAGTGTAGATTACCCATAGGTTGGTTTGAGGTGGGTGAAACAGCTATGAGTGGTCCTGATTCGGTATTTGAGGCTATGGAAAAAGTTAAGTTGATTAGGGAAAGGTTAAAAACTGCGCAGAGTTGTCAGAAGTCATATGCGGATGTTAGAAGGAGAGACCTTGAGTTTGAAGTTAGTGACCTAGTGTATCTGAAAATTTCACCCATGAGGGGGTGAAGAGATTCGGAAAGAAGGGGAAGCTTAGTCCCCATTATGTTGGTCCATACAAAATTCTTAGCCGTGTTGGTAAGGTAGCTTATGAGGTCGAGTTGCCTTCCGAGTTGTCCTCTGTTCATCTAATATTCTATGTCTCCATGCTTAGAAAGCATATTAGCGATGCTGTGGTAGTGGATTCCTCTGTGAGTGCTGATATTCAAGAAAATCTTTCTTTTGATGAGATTTCTGTTGAGATTCTTGATTTCAGTGTACGAAGAGTAAGGAACAAAGAAGTTCCCTTGGTCAAGGTGTTGTGGCGAAACCAATCTATTGAGGGTGCAACTTGGGAAGCTGAGGCGGATATGCGATCCAAGTACCCGCACCTATTTTTTGTAAACTCTGATCAAGCCGAAGGTACCGTTCTTTCCTAAATCATGCACTTTTGATAAAAGTTGCAGCATTTCAGCTGTCATTTATTATGTGTTAAGCTGTAGTTTCTTGAATTTTTGCATTCTCTGTTGAATTTGGAGTGAGAAACGATGTGGTGATGAGTCTAACGAATGGTTTCAGCTGTATGATCTATTCCTTATCTAATCTTGGTATGTCTAGCGTCATTCAAGGATGAATGTATCCAAAGGGGGATGATGTAATACCCCAGGAAATTTTTCGTTGAAATTTTGTGCGTAAACGTGTTGGGTTCTATCTTCTAGAATGAATTATAAATTTTTCATGTGGAATGTCTTTTATTATGACCCACCATTGTGTAGAGTATCGAATAAGCTTTCCAACAATATGTGGATCATCCAAAACGAACACCCGAGTGACGAGTTATGAACATTCCAATCGAACCGTCAATAGTAGTGAACAGTAAACCGTGCAGGAAAAAGTACAGAGGCCTGGCGTATTTTTTCTCCAACTTTAAATAATCATAACTCCTTGTACATAATGATCTGAATGATATACTATATATCAACGGAAAGTTCTGAGAGTCCTCTTTCCAATGAAATTGGTTACATCCAATTTGTCTATCGGAGCAAAAAGTTATGGTCGATCTACTTCAACCTATCAAAAGTGAATTTTTGGGTCAAATTTAAATGATAATAACTCCTCATACACAATGATCTGGGTGAGATACTATATATTAACGGAAATATATGAGAGTCTTCTTTCTAAGAAAATTAGTTTCATCCAATTTGGATATCGGAGTAAAATGTTATGGTTGATCTACTTCAAACTATCAAAACAGTCCACCAAAGGACAGATTCGAGAATTCTTTGATTTTTAGGGGCGTTTTGGTCATTCCCCTCACCCAAAATCTGTCCAAACCCTATATTAAAGACTATTAGAAGCATTATATGTTATATTTCATCAAATTCCCTCAAAAAGAAAACCCTAAGCTCCTACATCCAACTTCAAGAACCTCCAAAGTTCACCATTAATTCTGCAAATTTATTCAAGATTCCAAGTTCCTAGTTCAAGAACTCCAAGAACCATCATTCAAAGGCACAATTAACATCTAAAAAATGAGTATCAATCTAAAGTTCATCATTCAAGGTATGTGGGGTTTTTCAACAAGAACTCTCTTTCGTTCTTGTGCCCAAAAGTAATTTTCTTTACAAAGACATGATTTTTATTTGACTTTTTTACGAGTTTGAAGCATGAACCCATAACTTATGATGATTATTATGAAATCTTGATGTTTATGATTTTGAAAGATGAATTTACATGTGTGGAGATATAAAGCATGAATCTTGAATGATATTTATCATGATTTTGATATTTGGGTTGTGAATCCCGATTGGAAAGTGTATTTTTTTTTGAGAAAGTGTGTGTTATAAGCATGTTGATGTTGAATATTTGAGATATTTTGAATGATTTGACCTTTTAGCCTTAATGGAGTTGTTTTGAACTCGAGTGTGAAAGAAATCCACAACGTGGTTGATTTTGATAGATGGGAAGCATGATGGCTCCCAATGTATATTTATATATTACTGAAATTGTTTTGTTGTGGATCGTCTTTAAAATGATCTGAGATAAGTCTGGGAGAAATCTTTAGCATCGAGTGGGAGGTATAAAGTGACCTTACTTTCCTAGAACTACGTGCCCCCATAGGAGTGAGCCTGAGGCTGATTTATATAGTTATCACTAGTTTGTGTGAATTTGATATCGATAGTCCTACTCCGATGGCAAGGATAGGATGGCTCTCCCTAACGTGGGTTATACGTTGGACTCCATGTAGCTCACATGGTTTATGTCGGTTATAGGATCTCCCAGTGTGTGTGTGTTTCTTTGTGTCTATGGTGAATGGTGAAGTGATTTGAAAGTGGAATTGTGAAAGTTATTCTTTCAAAATATTTAAATGATATTTACATTATGAGAATTGATATTCTTGATGAACTGAAAGTGATTGACAAATTATATGATGACTCACATGTGTTATTGTACTTATTTCATCCTCTCATGACAATGATGATTTTCTTCGGGCTATGTAAGTCTTTCAGACATCCTGTATATTTCTTATAAATATTTATGATGATGATGTTTATACAACTGCGTACACCCCCATATACTCGGTTCCTTTCCATGGTACTGACCTACATCTTTGGATGTGGGCTACATTTTCTCGGAATGTAGGTTCAGGTGCTTAGTTCCAGGTTTGACAGTGATTCATCGGGCATACTGTTCTACATCCTCTGTTGTGGTGTGTCCTCATATTCTGAGGACGTGATGTCTGATGTTGGTTTCACAGAATTGTTTACATTTGATAACTGAGTATGAGTCAGTTGGGGCATGTCTCAATGGCTCGCTGGTTTTATTGATTTTCTTAGAGGCTTGTCAGACTAGTATAGATGTTGGGAGTTGACTAATAAGTCATATTTTGTTATCTTTTTGAAATTATTTTATTCTTGGATGATGATTACTCTGTTGATAATTGAGGGTTATTTATGGAAACCCCGTTGATTTGTGTTGAACTGAATGAAAATGGCTTAAAGGGTTAGCTTGGGGCTACTCGTAGCCTCAAGCACCGTGTGACGCTCCGGGACCCGTTTTCCGGGGCATTACAAGAAGAGCACAAAGTGAAATCAAGAACTATTCTTCGTCTTAATTTCTCAAGTTTCCAAGTAAGTTTTTGAATTCAATCTACTCATTTTTGTGTTGAAATGATGAATAGTAGGTAACTAGTACTTGGTTTGGTTGAATGCTTATTGATTTTGAATTTGTAAAACCCTAGTTCTTAGGTTTTGGTTTAAAATGGGGAAATATGAGTAAAATTTTAAAGGTTGGGTGTATTTGGCATCTTTGTGTGGACTACAATGATTGATATTGTTGGAAATAGTCGTGGGTGTTTTGGGAAATTTCTTTGGATTCAAACTTTAAAGTTGGACTTCTATGTTACAATAGATATGATACCTCTTAAGACTCGTAGCCACTGGTACGGGAGTCGTAATGGGACTCGTACCCACTGACAACATGAAATTCTAAAATATTTAAGGTTCTAGAATGGATACGACTCAACCACATGAGTCGTACCCATACCATACAACTTATACACTCTTAGTCGTACTCACCTGGGAGGATTTAAGTTGGAATAAATGTTTTTGATTTGCTACGACTATTGGTAACGAGTCACACCTTGCCAGTATAACTGGTTAGGAGGAGTCGTAAGACAACAGGTGAACAAATATCAAGCACTATATAAGATACGCTTCTTTCATATGAGTTGTACCCAGTAGGTACGACCCGTACCCATCACTCATACCCTAGACAGAAAAAGCACACTAAAGTTTTGTTTAAATTTTTCTTTTCTCTTCTTTACTTAGTTACTAACAATGGTACATTTTTAGGAACCATGCCTCCGAAGAATGCCTTCTCATCCAAACAAGCCAAGAAGGTGACTAAGCAAGCACCGATTATGAGTGCGGAATCTAGTGATTCCGAGTTTGATGTTTCCACGGATAATAGTAGAGAATTATATGATGAAACCACCACGGGAAAAGAAATAATGAAAGGGAAATCAATTGACAAAGAAAAAGGCAAGAAGGTTGTGGACCAAGAGTTAGAATCACCACCAAAAGGGCCAAGGAGGAAGAATCCCACTATTTCTCCTCCCCACACACCAAAGCCAGCTGACGATGGTGGGTATGATGATGCTGAATGCAGTTCAGCAGAGGCTAGTTCAGAAGAATCTTAGGGGCCAGAAAAGGTAGATGTGACCCTAATAGACTGACAGGATCCCTATATATACCGACCACTACTCAGTTTCCATCGTTGAATGATGGGGGTACCCTTATATGTAGGATACATTCAACAGTGGTATATTCCATCTTTTGGGTGGCAAGATCAGAAGAGTACTATATCCTAACAAAGATTGACTACTAATGAGATATCTGATTTAGCGGGTTTTAAAGAGCAGTTCCGACAGTAAGGATTTGAGTGGATAACACAAGCACCCAGAAAATATAGTGGGGTTCTTGTTCGAGAATTTTACGCAGCATAGGTGAACTTCAGAGGTAGTAACCATAGGGCCAACTGTGGAAGGGTGGTGAGCTTATTATATCACTTGTGATTTGAAGAGTTTGGGTTGATATTTCCCCCTGAACTATTCATAGATTCTTGTATGGACCAGAGTATCAGGGTCCATTTAACACTAGTGAGATGGACTACAAAATGGAGGAGATGAGAAAGATAACTCGGCGAATGCTGGGTTCTGAGGAGAAGAAGGTAATTTTTTGGTGGATTACAGAGCGTATGGCCTTGAATGGGCAAAACACTATTTGGGTTGTAGAAGGCCCTAGGGTGGTCTCATAGCAAATAAAGAAGGATACCCTTAACTTCGAGGGTAAGGCTTGGTGGACACTAGCCCAACAACGACTGTGTCTAACTACTGGTGATGACATTCTGAGCTTGGTCCAGGAAGCTATGATAGTCGGTTTCATGGCTGGCGACGAGTTTGATATGGAAGAACTCCTATCCTAAGAGATAAGGGATTGGGTAGTTTGGGGTGAGAAGGCATTACTGTCTTATCCTGTATGATCACGCAGATATGCCTAGCCACAGGGGTGCTAAAACTTCTAGTAATGATGAGATGCCCTAGGGTACGAGGATATTTGAAATCGGCCTGATTAGAGATGCAGCCAACCCTTTGGCCCGACAGGCAATACAGGCCATAAATATTTTGGTAGGGTTGTTTCCTTAGGACGGTTAGACTGATACTGCATCTGCAACGAAGGTTACCGAGGCAGGAGCATAGACAGAAGGCTCCCATACTGATGCAGTGGGCACTTCTAGTGCCCTACCTCCAGTCCAGTCGATGCCACCTAAACCTCAAGGTATGCCATCTAGTGTTGTGCTTATTTCACAGGCCCTTTAGACTGAGGTTATGACTAGACTAGCCATGCTGGAGGCTAAGGTAGTCTATATGGAAGGAGGCGTGAAGACTTGGATCGATGCACAATTTGAGAGCTAAGACAGATGGGTCCAAGGTAGCCTATATAATTTTGAGTCAAGGATCACTCAACAGCTGAGTGGTGGGAACTCGCCCAATGTTGCTGATATTAAATTTGAGGTTTTAAAAATTAAGAAAATAGTCGCAGAGCTTTATAAGAGATCGGTGGTTGCTGAGCCTATAGTAGAAATAGTGATCCCTTCTATCTACACACCAAACATTTAAGAAGTCCCAATAGATAAACTAGTTGAGCAAACCAAATAGCAAAGATGAGAGAAGAAGAGAAAGAGGAAGGAAGACAAAGAAACCAAAAAAAGAGCCAGATCTGAAAGATCCAGGATGAGCAGGTTAGGGAGACACGGGTCTGCGAGATGGCCTTAGGAGATGGTGGATCAAGAGCACCAGTTGTTGATGTTGAGGGGGTAGATATGACAACCTTAATTGTTTCTGATTTTGTCTCGACTGATGGGACGGTATCTTAGAAAAATGGGACCTAATTTGAGGGCCTCCATGCTAATATGGATGGGTCGATGCCTTGAGCGGCTAGGTATGACCCTTATCCTTACTTTATTTATTTTTATGCCTTGAGCGGCTAGGTATGACCCTTATCCTTACTTTATTTATTTTTATAGCACAGGGGATAATGCAATGATTTTTAGTTGGGAGTGGGGGTTATTTCAAAAAATTTGGGAGTAGCTAAAATGTATAAGTAGCTAAGACTGAAAGTCTGTTATGACTTGCAGGTTTGATACAGGTAGCTGAGATAGAGACAAAATCAACACGCCTATGGCAGTAAATAGTTTTTTATTATGATTTTTGAGGATTTTGAAAATTTTTAGTTGTAATAAAAGATTTTGTTTTTGATTTTTAATTTGTGGTGTTTGACACACTGTTGATTTGAAATGTTATTGTGAAAATCTATGTTAAATTATGCTGAATGAAGCCAAAAAAGTTGAGCCCCCCGAGAAATTTTGTTTTATGGCATGATTTGTATACTTGTGTGAGACTGCTGTGAATCTGGTAATGACATTAGGATTAGGGTTAGAATAGTTAGGGACAAAATAGTTGCATAGTTAGATAACTAGCACTTAGTAGTATAGCCCTGTGCAAGAGCATATAAGGTCTACTGAGTTCCCGGTGTGTTGGAATATAGAACTTGCCTGGCTACTTTTACCTAGGTCTAGGATAGTTGGGTAGGAAGTGATCATAGGCCCTTTTTTCGTGAGTCTACCTTAGCCTAAAATACCCTAACCAAATGAATAAATCCCTTTGACCCAAATGTTTGAGCCTTAAGAGACCAATTTTTCTTGTTACACTTTTCACCTTCCCATTTACCTTAAAATGAACTTGTTTTGGCCCTATTCCTCCTTTGGAAAATTTGTAGCTTAACTCAAGCAAATAACTTAAGTTGAGGGTGGCTATCTGATGTTGGGTGTATTTATGCATTCCAGTGTTACTATTCTAGCTTATTTAGACTTTTTTAAGGATGATTCATATGCTATATGTGTTGATAATGATATAAATAATCATCTAAGTGTCCAAGTATGTGTTTACAATATTTAAAGGTGTTTTCAAACAAGTTTGAACTTAATTGAGTCATTTAGAGTTCAATCAAGAAAACTAGTGTTACTAGCTTGAGCTAGGTACTTGTTTAGTCTATCTTAATGGATTCTATTGTGTTAAATGAGTTCCAAATAGTTTAATAGTGTATTTATATATGTAACAACTTGTTCATAATGTTCAAGGGTCAATTGGATCAACACAAGAGTCAAAGCAATAAACTTGAGATCAATGTGAATTAGCCTATGCTTAGCTCATGTTTCTAGTTCACTGTCTTGGATGTTGTGTTGTTTTGAGCTCTAAATTGTTGATTTTAATGCTATATTATGATTTATTAATGGATTATGATGATATATGAATGATATAAAACTTTAAATCAAGTGTAAATAACTCAAAAAGGGTTGGAGTGGATCAATAGAAGCACAGTACACAACTTGGACTCAATTTGGAAACTAGAATATACAGGGAGAGTGAGGGCGCATAGGAAGTCTTTTTGGAGCATGCATCACACCAAATGGTTTAGAAGTCACCAAAATATTGAACCAAGTCTATAAGCCCATGGAGCCCTAGCCATAGCGGGGCTCTAACCAATGCGATGCCCCACCCAGTCCGAGGCTCAACCCAGGGCGGTGTTCCCTCTACTCCACAGCTCAAATCTCTGTTGGTTCCAACTTCTACATGGCTTGGGCTACTACTTGTGCTATATATACATCTTTAAACACATTGTTATAGACTTTTGGATTTCTTTGGACAAGAGGAGGCTTCTCTACACATTCTTTAGGGTTTTATTATCTTAACTTTAGTTTCTTTCATGGTTTGTATCATCAATCCAAGAAATTGGATGATGAATATTTCTGTTAAAGGTTAAACTTCCTTTTTGGAGTTAAAACCACAATCATGATTACTTTCATTTTGAATTAAAGTTTTCTGATTTACTTATCACTGTGGTTGTTTGTTTATTCCTATTTTAACTATTTTAAGGATTAGCTACCCTTAGAATTCATCAATTGTCAACCTTGTGAACTCAAGAGTGGGAATAGGGAGATAGAATAAGGGAATAAACAAAGTATGTTTTGTTTTCTTTTATGAAATAAGGAATTCAAATAAGTGTCTAGGACATGTATATACTTAGATGCCTTACTTGATTCACACGTAGGATGATAGTTTAAAGAACTTAATTGGATCATTACATCCCTGCTTAATAATATAGGTGTAAAGTTCAACTTAGGTAAAAGATTAGAGGTTGGGAGACCATGATCATGCAATTAACCCTATGAATCAATAACCAAGATAAACAAGTTAATAAATGAAGTTCAATAACAAAGTATGATTGCTCGTAAGCCTTAACCCTGGGCTTCTATCCATTGATTGTCCCAAGTCATTACTTTTCCTCATTAGTTTAGTATACTTTTAGTTTACAATTCTAAATCCTTCTTATTTACTTTTTATCAATCATTAAACTAGAAATGGATAGTTGTTTAACATAAGTCTCTGTGGGATTGATATTCAGCTTTCTTGAAGGCCTCTTTACTACTTGGTAGACCACGTACACTTGTGTGTACTCTTGGGTGCTGTTAAGTTTTTGGCGCCGTTGCTGGGGACTTGTAAATTGACAACTATCTTATTTTTAGATTATCTATATTGAGTGGTAACTAGTTTAGTTTTTTTTATATTTCTTTTTAGTGTCTTTTATTTCTCTTTTTATCATACTTTTTGACATGACAGCTTGGATAGATGGTTTTCGAGTGATGACAATTCTATATGGTTTATGGTTTTTGGCAATAGTTGTTATTCTGAAGATATGTGTGTTGTGAACCCTAATTCAGAGTTGTTTGTAGGCTATAATCAAAGGCAATACTCTGTGAATGCCTATAATCAGAAGCAACAATTTCAATAGCCATAGGTTCAAAATTACCAGGCCTCGATTCAAATGAGTAATTTGGAAGAGATGCTGAAATAAATTCTAGTTAATCAAGCACAGTTGTCAGCAGATATAAAGAGTTATGGGGCCAATTTAGAGCGGCAGCAAATTGTCATGGAGAACTTGGTGATGCAGATAGGGAAAGTACAGTTGGGACATAATACCCAACCTCAAGGTGATTTGTAAGTGTCAATGAATAAGTAATTGCAATCACTTTGATGAATGGTATAGAGATCAATGAAGAACCTCTAAAGACAATTAATGATTTAGTTGGAAAGTTGACTTCCCAACCTATAATAGATGAAGTTGTGGATACTTTGAGAAAGTCTAAGTATTTAGAAACTAAAATTGTTGAACAAGTTATGAAGATACCACCACCACCATATGAATTGCAGCCAGTCAGTTGTCATCTTTCTCTTGAGACTGAAATTGAGAAGGTGAATAAAACTGAGTATGATGTTGAGGATAGTGTCAATTTTAAAGTGGTATTGGTTGGGCCTCACTCAAAACACTTTTCTATATTATGTTTAGATAATGTCTTGTCTGTGATCATTTAAAATTGTGGGAGAGTGTGAAGATGAGGAACAAGAATCCAATATTCATGATTTTACACCAGATAAAAAACATAAAAACACACCTTACTTGAAGGCTGAATGGTTTACCCTGCACATTATATTACTAAGTTCGATAATCTTTGTACCACCTCTATATGAGTGAGGCAAGAAACTGGATACGATATTGGGGTGAAATTCATATCCTCTAGGTGAAGGAAAAAGTTAATTGGGTCGTGCTGCGACACAAAATTAGGCACTTCTTGGGAGAAAACCCAAGTTAAGTTATGTTTTTTAGTTTTTGTTTTTTTTATTTCACATAGTTTTAATTTTTGGTTGAGTCACAGGTTGATGGGAAGTATGAGTACCGGACACCTGATCTAAGGAGCATGGCAAAGACTGAATGTGGGGTCTCCAGATCTTCTTGATGTGTGAAGATGCTACTAGTGAGGCCTAAAGGCCTCAAGGAGTATTTCTATCTCTTACTTTTAAGTTCACTTTGGGGGCAAAGTAGATTTTTAAGTGTGGAGTGGGGAAATTCCTAATTTGTAGACTCAATTTAAAATTTTTGTGTAAGATATTCTTGTTGGTGCTATTTTTGATTGCATGGTGCAAGTGTTTTATTTGGGAAAAGAATGTTGAATGAGTGAATTGCTATTTTTGAGACTCCTAGGCTCATGTTTAGGACTCTTGTACTTGTGGCTTAAACTTGAATTCATGCTATTGTTTGGTTAAGAGTCTATGATGATCCTATTGAGTTAATCATGTGCCATGTGTGTGTGTGAGGTATTTGTATATTCCTTATTTCATGTGATGTCTAGAACTTTCCCAGTGTGTGTGCAAAGCAAAATAAAGAATGTGGGTTTAGGAGATGATTTAGGCATTTCTTTGATAGCCTAGTTTTATACCTTCTATTGGTCCTACCCTATGTGCTTAATCCTAGTTATTCCCATTGAGCCTTTGTTATTTTCTTTGGTAGCCTCATTTGTAGCTTAATCCCTTCTTTGATAAATCTTAATTTGATCCAACAGCTCCTAGGTGCTTTAATAAAAAATTAATTGAGTAAAGAGTTTGGAAAATAAGAGAATAACTGGTGTTGATGCCCCAAGGTAATAGTTATTGGTGTTGATAATTGATGTGTGGTGAATGGGTGTGATAGACATTAAGCTAGAAATATTACCATGGTTGTGACAAAGAAAAAAAATTAATTCATATGGTAATAAACAATACTTCCACCATGTATTTATGAAAATGCTTAAAAGAGATTGGGCAAAACAAAAAGATATGGGTGGATGAAAAAGTCTAATTTGGTTGTTGGAGATTGGTTTTAATTGTAAAAAGTGATGTATTAAAACGCTTAAGGAGGATAGTCACTATTCTTGGCCAAAATAGTTCCTACCCATCCCTTAGCCTATATTACAATCTGGAAAAGACCTAACTGATCCTATACTTGATATTTCAATATTAATGGAGCACTACACTAGCACTACACTAAGGGCAAGATTTTGGTTCATTATGTGTAAGTGGTGAATTCCTTGTGAGAGTGAGCGTAATTTGATTCTTGTACCCATTATGTGATAAATTATATTTTTGTAAGTAATTATGGGTAACTCTTTTTTTGTGAGGGGCACATTTCGATTGATGTGTTTGATTTGTATGATGTCCTTGAATGAGAAATAAGCATGAGTTTTCCAACTAGGTGAGTCAATTCTTGACGCTAGATTGTTTTTAAGTGCTGTTCTTGAGCTTTCAATTGTGTTGTACCATGTTTAGTATAGAAACTTGCATTCTGTGTAATAATTATAGTACTAGCTCGAGTGTATTGCATTTAGTAGAAGTGTGGACTCTCCTCAACTTATGATGCTTAGGGTTAAGAGTTGTTCAAGGACTAATAAGGCTTTAAGTGTGAGGTGGTGATGTTGGGTGTTATGCATTCTAGTGTTACTATTCTAGCTTATTTAGCCTTGTTTTGAGGATGATTCATGTGCTATATGTGTTGATAATGATATAAATAAGCATCTAAGTGTCCAAGTATGTGTTTACAGTGTTTAAAGGTATTTTCAAACAAGTTTGGACTTAATTGAGTCATTTAGAGTTCAATAGAGGAAACTAGTGTTACTAGCTTGATCTAGGTACTTGTCTAGTCTATCTCAATGGATTCTAATGTGTTAAATGAGTTCCAAATAGTTTAATAGTGTATTTATATATGGAAAAACTTGTTTATAATGTTCAAGGGTCAATTCGATCAATAGAAGAGTCAAAGAATTAAACTTGAGATCGATGTGTATTAGCCTATGCTTAGCTCGTGTTTCTAGTTCACTATATTGGATATTGTGTTGTTTTGAGCTCTAAATTGTTGTTTTTAATGCTATAGGATGATTGGTGAATGTATTATGATGATATATGAAGGATATACAAGCTTCAAATCAAGTGGAAACAACTAAAAAAAGCTTGGAATGGATCAATAGAAGCACAATACACAACTTGGACTCAATTTGGACACCTGGAATGTACAGGGAGAGTGAGGGCACGTGGGAAGGATTTTTGGCATGTGCATCACACCAAACGGTTCAGAAGACACCAAAACATCGAACCAAGGCTATAATTCCACATCTCCCTGGCCATAGCGGGGCTCTAACCAAGGCAATGCCTCACCCAGTCCGGGGCTCAACCCAGGGCGGTGCCCCCTCTACTCCACTACTCAATTATTTTTTGGTTCCAACTTCTACACGGGTTGGGATACTACTTTTTCTATATATACATCTTTAAACACATTGTTATAGACTTTTGGACGTCTTTGGACAAGAAGAGGCAGCTCTTCTCATTGTTTAGGGTTTTATTATCTTAACTTTAGTTTCTTTCATGGTTTGTATCATCAATCCAAGAAATTAGATGATGAATATTTCCATTAAAGGCTAAACTCCGTTTTCGGGGTTAAGGCCAGGATCATGATTACTTTTGTTTTGAATTAAGTTTGTTGATTTGCTTATTACTATGGTTGTTTCTTTATTTTTGTTTAACTATTTTAAGGATTAGCTACCCTTAGAATACATCAATTATCAACCTTATGAACTCAGGAGTGGGAATAGGGAGATAGAATAAGGGAATAGACAACATATATTTTATATTCTTTTATAAAATAAGGAATTCAAATTAGTGTTTACGACAGGTATGTACTTAGATGCCTTTCTTGATTCACACGTAGGATGATTGTTTGAAAAACTTAATTGGATCATTACATCCCCGCTTAACGATATAGGTGTAAGGTTCAACTTAGGTAAATGATTAGAGGTCGGGATACCATGATCATGCAATTAACCCTACGAATCAACAACCAAGATAAGCAAGTTAACAAATAAAGTTCAATAACGTAGTATGATTGTTGGTAAGCCTTAATCCTGGGCTTCTATCCATTGATTGTTCTAATTCATTACTTTTCCGCATTAGTTTAGTTTACTTGTAGTTTACAATTCTAAAACCTTCTTGTTTACTTTTCTCAATCATTAAATTAGAATTGGATAGTTGTTTAACACAAGTCCCTGTGGAATTGATATTCGGCTTTCTTGAAGGCCACTTTACTACTTGGTAGACCATGTACTCTTACATGTGCACTGTCACTATCATAGGTGTGCGTGAGAGAAAATGAGTATGAAGAGAGTGGGTAGAATAAAAATAGTTGAAACTTGAGCAGGCGTGGTGAAAAAAGAAGAAAGAAAAGCTGAAATAAAAAACAAAAGAGAAAAAAAGGAAAAATAAAAGATAGAAAACCACACCTGGCCCAAATTAGAATGTGCTTAAAAGAAAAAGGGATACATAAGGGCAGAAATAAAAAAAGACGTGAAAAGTAAGTGGACCTCGAGAAATGCACTGTGTCCAGGAGGTTTAGTCACCAAATAAATATCTATATGTATCATACTAGTCTGAAGCCTACATTACAAGCCGAATAAAGTCCTATTGTGATCCTACCGTGACTGTCTGACAGCTTTGAAAAAGAGCATAAGAGAAAGACTATGGTATTCTTTATGCATTGGTGATACTTCTTTATGAGTGAGAGAGTCATTTTTTTATATCCCTAAATAGATTGGTTTACCCATACAAAGAGTGAATGGGATTTCTTTTAACTGTGAGCGCACGGGTTATGCTACTAGGTTGCTAGATTGTTTGATGAATGTAATTTGTGTCTATGCCCAAGTGTCTATTTCTAATGTAATTCCATCATAGGATTCCTTCGTATTTCTACGTGTGCTAAATTGTTATGCGCAGTTTGAGTTGAAAAAGTTAACATTAGGAGGGGAACAACAAGATTTAAATCGAGTTCAAAATCACTGCCATGGGTCGCTTAAGATCTTCTTGTTTAAGCATCATCTCTTTTCTAGAAAATAGTTATTTGGTTTTGTTTGCCTGAGGACATGCAAAAGTTTAAGTTGAGGGTGTTGATGTGGTGTGGCAACACGACACTTTCGATGCTTAAAACCATAAATTTTTGCATGAACTTAGGATATTTTGTTTGATATGATGCACTTTGGTGTATATTGGAGGTAAAATAGGTTTACAACAGTGTTTGAAAGAAAAAGACCTGAAAAATACCTATTCTGATCAGGATACGAGTCAGCTCTTGAGCTATGAACATCTGATATGACTCGTATGATGAATCGTATGCACAACAGAACAAAAACCCAACCTGAGAAGCTAAGTATGGGGAAGATACGAATCAGGTATCCAAGTCTTAATTTAGGATACGAGCCGTAAAGAGCATTCGTAAGCATAATAAAACCTAAGCTACCATCCAGGATTTGAAGTCTCAGAAGTATACGAGTCAGAATTCTGAGTACGACTTATATATGGAAATCGTACACAAACTAGTGTTCAAACTTGGAAAGACTAAAGACCCAGGTGGATACGAATGAAGGACATGAGTTGTACACTCAGGTGCGACTCGTAAGCAGAAATTATATGTTGACAATAAAGTTGAATCCTTGGGAGAACAGACACTGGAATGGATACGAGAAGGCAGGGTATGACTCGTAGGATGCTGGTACGAGTGGAGGCCGAGTCATAATAATTGCCAATGTAACTTTACCTTTCTCATTTTTATTAGTACTTTTATGTTATTTTGAGATACTATAAATACCTTAGGGTTTATGTTTTACTAGGTTATGCTCTCTTATGATTTATTACAATACTTTTACAATTTTTCTTGAGATTTTGGGTTTTTATTCAATCAAAAACTTTGGAGTTTATGCATCTTATTCTTGTGCGATTGATTTTATGTGTTCTTCATGATAATCATGGTTTATTGCACAAACATGAGTAGCTAATCTTAACCCCGATAATTGGCTACATAGAGGAAGTGTGATACTTATCTATTCTAGGATTTTTGCAAGTATCTTAATCTTCTTCACGATAATTAATCTCAAGTAGCTGCAGTATCTTGAGATAGACTATATTCGCTTTATCCCTACAAGGGAGTTCGTAATTAGGAAAAAACGTTAAGATAGTGATTTGATTTTTCTACCTCCATCTTTAATTCCCCGAATATCATCGAATCACTTTATCCTAAAAGGAAGGGTGAATTGAGGTTGTAGTAAGGATTAATAAGGCGACACCCTTAGACTTAATTGGTAAAGGGTGAGATTTATCTTCAAGCCCTTAAGGTGGCTGATAATACCTATCTTGCAGACGTTGCATGCAGAACAGCAGAATAGTTGGGTTGATCATGAGAAATTTACGGAGTTGAGAAGCTAGGGGAAACACAAGCCTAGTGTTCATCTACTATTATCTAACAACTCAAAAATCACTCAAGATTTGGTTATTACTTACGATTGATACTAAAATCCCCTATTTACTTTCATGCACTGCTCATGGATTATATCAAGTCAAGCATCTATTCATGTTTTCTCTATGGGATCGACCCCAACCTATTTGGGTTATAATATTTGCAATTGACCGCATTATACTTTTATTTAGAGTATAGTTTTGGGCGACATCAGTGCATCGATGATCGCCACTGAGCTGGTGCTGGTGCATCTGTGATGGCGACCCATGTGTTATGATCGAGGATCTTCTGGCAGTCACCAAGTATGGCGATCATGAGCCATAGGTTGCAATCATGGTTCGTTTGTCCAACCACTAGATATGACGATCGCGAGCCCCAAGTTATAAGGTTCGCGATAGTGACACCTTAGTACCTGGAATGGGTATAAATACCCCCTTTTCAGCTCATTTTCCCTATTTTCTCATCTATTTCCAAGAGAAATAATCCCTAGAAATTGAGAAATCTTGGGATAGAAGTTTGTGGGTAATTTTAGAGCTTTAATAATGATTTCTTTTGTGATTTCCCTTCAAACTCATGGTAAATTCAAAAAAATAGGGCTTTGAATTCCTAAACTTTGAGGGTCGATTTGTGACCCAATTTGTGTCCCCTTCATGCTCAACTTTTTAGCACACATTTCTTATTTTTTGAGGTACGTCATAACGGGTTCAATTTTGGATTCCATTTACAGGACCTGCAGGCCTATTCTTGACTTGAAATTTAACCCGACCTATTTTATGGAAATATGGGTTCCATTTTACTCCTAATGATCATATATTATGATTTTGATAGCATGGTGACATTTTGAGATCATCAAGTAAAAATAGATGTTTTATGGATGATTCAAGGGTTTACGGTTTGTCTTCGAGGTACGCTTCTGTCTACTCTTCTTCACAAGATGATACATTTTATATATTGCATGTAAATGAGAATTTTAAGATTGATTATATGTAGAATATCGTCACTTAGTCTTGATTATTGATACTTGGGGATTAGATAAGTGATTTGATCCATAAGGTGAAAAACTTACTATACTCCTATGAACCTATTGCCTTCTTCTTAGCTAGATATGAGATTCATAGTGTGAATATGGTATTATTGTATATTTGTGATGTGGTTTAGGTATTGGAAGCGTGATTAATATGATTAACCTTGTTTGGAATATTTAGCTATCTTGAATCCTTAACTTTGGTGGAGTTGACATAATTAGTCATGCCCTAGGTGAAATTCTTATCTTAGGGCTAATTATGGATTATGTACCATCTAGAAGTTGATTTAGATTCCTTATCCTAGTTGAGGTAGATACTACTTAACTGTAGATTTTAAGGATTAGAAGTGGGTTCCTTTGACCCACCTTAGGCTAAGACTTGTGTTAGCCCTTTTGGACTCACTTGCGCTTGTTAGGCATAATTATGAATAATGAACATTTAGTATGAGGCTACTTGGTGATTCAGTGAATGTTGATGGTTCTCCTAGAATATGATTAGCAGTTCGAAGCTATGATATGGCTTTCGGATTTGATTTATGTTATGGCCTATCGGCATGCTTAATGATATAGTCAAAGACATGATAAATGATAAGTTTATGCCTTATAGATATGATTTGGTTTATAGATATGATATGTATTGTAGATATGAGATAGATTATAGATGTGAGATAACTTATAGGCTTGATTATTGATATGGTTATGCCGGATATACATTGGGCCTAAGGCCGTGATTATGATGTTATAGTTATTTCGAACACATTATTGGGCCCAAGGCTATTTCAGCATATTGATTGATTAGGCTCAAGGAAGTATTCCATCCTTGTAAAGACAATGGTTGTAGTTTACCAACACATTGATACTTATGATTTCCTTATTTAAATACTGGTGATGATATGCATAGATTAGGTACATTCATGATTACTAAATATGGTAAATCATATGGTTTTGATTAAAATATGATTTTACTACTACTTTCCTAGAAAGGGATTAGAGACCACTTTTCACCTTAAAAATGGATTTCTTAATGACAAAAATCGTACCATCTTAATGAACAACCTATGTGTAATGAGATTGAAAATGATATTTAAAGAGTTGACTAATATATTCTGGTGTATGCTTTTGATACTACTATTTACTACAGTTGTGAGAGATTACTGACCCTTTATACACTCCTATGATGATTTAGTCCCAAAGTTTACCCTGGGCAAAAAATTTATGGACTTATACTCATTTTGCCATGATACTAACTGTGCATTTAATATATACCTATATAGATACATGTACATCCCTCCAATACTGAATGGAGTAATATGTGATAATTATGATGATGACGATTATGAATATGATGATGATGATTAATATAATGATGATTATGAATATGATGATGATTATAGTGATGATGATTATGAATATGATGATAGTTATGATGGTGATGTTTATGATGTAAGCTCTGGTTTGAGTCCGACAAATGATAATGATGTTAATGTTGTAAGATGATGCACTAGGTTACATTATAATACTTGGATCAATTATGATTTTGTGAATTCATTTGCATTTATTCTTGCATGTGCATTGCCTATCACCAATATGCACCTATATCTATTAGCCTTATGGGGGGTTGCATAGATATAGGTATGAGTGTTGCTTCCAGTATATTTCATAGATCTTATAGCTATCAACATTATGGGGGGTTACATAGGTATAGGATTATAATATTGTTTTCCTTAGTGTTGATTGAACCTTCTGAGCCTTGGTGGTGGGGATTTATGAAAGGCTCAGTTGGGTATTGGTTATCTGGACTAGCTGGTTATCTTCATTGGTAGTGTTATTGATATGATTGTTATCACTATTATGGTTAGTCCGTGATAGATTGGTCAATGATTTGGTATTGAGATTCAAGGAATGTTTTGGATTCCTTCTTTATGGTTTCTTTGTTATGGATAATTGTTCCATAATTAGGTGTATGGATTAACGACCTTGAATAGGGTAGTTTTACTTTTCACTATGATTATGAGGCCTTAATATGATAGTCTAATAACTTAGGTTATACCTTGAGTTAGCCTTGTTTACAAATATGTATATATATCTATCTATATGTCGCTATGGTAGTACCGTATATCCCTTCATTCTTTCATTTATTTAGGTTGTATATTCATTTCTTAGCCTTGTATACTATTATATATTCTCTTTTCACCCTTTACTCCGATGTTGGCAAGTGATATATGGTATAATGTTAAGGTTCCTGAGTATGGCTGTAATAGGATAATTTATCCTTTATATATCCTTAGACTTATTATGTTAGTTTCCTAGATTGGAATTAGATAGCTTATTGCTATTATCTCATTTTCCTTACTATGCGGTTGTTTGGTATTTGTGTGTAGTTTACATTTCCACTTATATGTTATGTATATTTTCATTATCTTTAGAGCTCTGTTGGAAGTTGCCTATTGAGTACCACATTAATGGTACTCATACGATTATTTTGTAGCCTGCAGATCATATTACGGGTTATCGCTGTTATTATGTGTGTCGTGCAGAGCATCTATGGTTCAGAGACATAGGGTGAGCTATGGCGTTCGGAGTATTTCTTTCCTCCCTCTTATGTACTAGACTAGTCTCTATATTGCATTTAGAGATGGGTTTTATTGGTATATTCATTTGTACTTCACATTTTAATCGTATTATGTTAGAAGCTCTTCTACTAATTCCACTAGGTTTTGGGACCATCTTATGTATGTTAGTTTTTTATTACATCTATTATGCATTCTTTCCTTCATTCTCTTGGTAGTCTATTACTAAGAGTTCTGGATCATGGGGTTGGCTTGCCTACTGGTGGATTATTGTAGGCACCATCATGACTTGAGAAATCGGGTCATGACAATAGTTATCGGTACGACTCTGTGGTATCAACCTACGATCATACTATGTTGTCATCTAATCATCATACATTTCAACCATCTACAGTTTTCATATCTGGGCCTTCTTCCTACTGCCTTAAGGTATGGTCTTATGTTCATTCCACGATTGTGATTAGTCCTCGTCTGGTGATTCTTACACTTTGTTCCTACATATTTGTTTTTAGGTCATTCTTCTCACGACCAAAAGGTATGACCGTAAGATCTTCATATGATCGTGGGATCTGCTCATCTAATCACCTCTGGAGACCCCTTCTTTGATTTCACGATAACCTTTATATGATTGTGGTCAATTCCCATGGTTGTGCCTTTCTTTGTCTAATCTTCTTTAATTCCTATTTTTAGCACTTCCCTTCTCTGAGCCTTTCTATCTTACTATCAAGCAAAAACCCATCATATCCATAGAAAAATACCCTCGTTCTAGTAAATATTCATATTTTTAAGCATCTTAAGTGTCGTAAATCCATGGTACATCAACACCCTCAACATAGAACATTTGTATATCCTTAGGCAAACAAAATAAACTAGACTCACTTAGAAGCTTCGCTTAGAGAAAAACTAAGATCACTATGACAGTCACTTTACAAAGCCAATTTTCAAACATGCAACCTCCTATTTCATAAAAATTAATCAATGCTATGTGTAAGAAAATCAAGTACTCTAACACAACAAGATCGGGACATGTCATTACATTGTGAATAGATAACCTAACATATAGACCAATACACTACCTAACCAAGTAATAACTAGACTACAACCCCTACACCCTCACGTCAAAAAATTTACCCAATCACTTGGTATATGCAGTGAAATCTATTAACTGGGGCTAAATCAAATCTCTCACTCTCATAAAAAAGTCAAGTCATATGTGTTTGATACTATAGGCTTGCCCTTATTTTCAATGCTTTCAGCTATTAGACAGTCGAGTTAGGATCACAGATGTTTTGTAGCTTGTAAGGAAGGATTGGGAACATGTATGGTATATTTGGATACAATGACTTAATTCTCTTTGGTACTACACTGCTTTTGGATCCACTTTCCTTCCTTCTTCATAGGTGCAGTTTTATTTTCATAACTCACTATGAAATTTTTTTTAAGGATATACCACACAAGACTCCTTTTCTCTTTTACTACTAATCCTTCATACCACTTTCTATGCACCCCTACATAATAGCCAGCCTTAAATTATGCGATTTGTCTAAGTTGAGGTATACAGTGACCAAGGAGGGACCAGGATCAAAGAAGGTTCATTGTGAAAAATTAAGGAAATGAATTGGGTAGTTCAAAGAAATGGTCTATTAAGGCTCAAAGTTTGGGTTCAAGAGATACACGATCATTTGATAGGTCATTTAGGCTATATTGGACATTTTCAAACACGGATCCTTTCCTAACCTCCTATCTAAAAGCTTTTAATGAGACTAACCTAACAAGTTCTAGATTGAACATATACACATCATCTAGGTAGAAACCTTACTCACTCATGGCTGAGGGATTTTGTCTAAGTTACTACCTATTCAGTTCATGCAATGTTGGCAAGGTTATCCTATTTACAATAATAATGCCATATATAGATCCTAACACTGCTTACAACAAAAAACATACAATAAACACATCACAAAATAAGTTTTAGAGGGGTATGATTTTCAAAACATTCAAAAACAAGTTCGCATGCTTCATTAAATATGACTGCACCAATTTTTTTCAACCTACTCTAAGTTACACAAGAAATAAAAAAAATAATAACCATAGAAAAAACATCTAAAAATTTTGATTCTATCTATGATAGTTCAACCAAGGGAAAAGAAACACGACAACCAAAACCCTAGATGTGGTACAACCCTACCCTTAACTTAGAAAACATGCAATGTCCCTATTGCACAAAATCATAAAAATTTAAAAACTATGATACATACATACCTTTTGTGCTCTAGGAACCTACCCAACTCTAATTAGTAGGGGTATGAGATGGTACCCCTCCATCATCTGCTCTTTTTCTAACCTCGGTTGTGGTCGGGGCACTCTTAGTTATGTGGAAATAGGTAGCAGTTGGTGTACTCAATGTCTCACCACTAGGGGTAGTTTGTGTAACCCCCCAAATATCTCTTCATCACCTTAACTATTAGTGGTGTCTCAACTCCCTTCAATAACACTACCTCAAAGTTATGTGCTTGATCCCTCATTCTGTTTCTCTTCTTCTTGTCCTTATTTTTTGTCCTCCTTTTTAGGGACCTCTTTCTCTAATGTTGTAAGTCCTCACCAATATCTTCTAGGTCTGTATCATCACCCTTAATCTATGAGGGTCTAGTATAGAAGTCTGAGAACTTAGAGTCCACATCTACCATAAGATTTGCTAACAACGTCTTAGGGGGAGGCATAGGAGGTACAACTGGCATGGTCCTCTCAATAAGAAGCGGAACTAATTTTTTTAAGGCGGTTATGTTAACAGTAAGGGATTCTATGTCCGTAGCCTAGATAGTATCAACTATAACTGGTATTCGACTCTCAAATCTATCAAATTAGGTCTGCACCATCTTCTCTGTATCTTTGATCTCATCAGCCACATAGGGTTTGACCCCTACCTTCAATTTTCAAATTTGGACATCATGCAGCATATGTGGCCTCAAAATCTTCTCCAGCTAAGTAATTGGTATCAATGTGTACCTATTTGGGACCTATGTATATGAATGTAATGGTGTTGTGGTCAGCTGTGATGAGGAGAAAGTAGTACCAAAATTAGATGTCAAGATCTCAATAGTCAAGACACCCTTAGCTATATCAAAAATATCTATAGCCTAAGCTTGCACAGTTGGGTTCCTCAAATCTTTAATCAAGGACATATTTGCAAGCCTTATGGGTTGTATAAATCTGTCCATGACATTAATAGTCAGAACACATAAGTTCTATATCAACAGTGTGAAGAT
This sequence comes from Capsicum annuum, assembly GCF_002878395.1. Classification (NCBI taxonomy): domain Eukaryota; kingdom Viridiplantae; phylum Streptophyta; class Magnoliopsida; order Solanales; family Solanaceae; genus Capsicum; species Capsicum annuum. Next base: position 86,532,218 of record NC_061119.1, on the reverse strand, counting down.
ACAGGGGAATGGTAAGGTGGTGCAAAATTATAGCACTCCATATCATATCTTCTCTGTAGTGATTTGCAGGATATTCAACTCCAATCCCGATAAGAGTGTAGCAACTAGTCCCATATTAGTCACCTCTAAGGTATTCTCATTAGTTGTGGGTGTAATGTTGTGTCTTACCATTGACCACCAAGCCTTGATGGTGAAATTTAGTGTGTCCTTATAAATTGATACTCTTTTGACCTATGGAGCATTCTCACCATTCTCAATAATTTGGCCTTCCATCCATCAATAATGCATCAACTTGTCATCCACACCCAGTCATTTAAGTCTCTTTAAATAATTCATCCAAAAATCATATTTTGATGTCTCCTCTTATAGCTCAAATATGTTCCAAATAAGGCCCTCAATATTGCCTTAATGGAGATGTCAACCTCAGTGTCCCATACTCTAATAGTATTAAGCCGGGTTTGCTTCTTCATGTGCTTCTCCTTACCCGAAGAAGTTATATTTTTTAGTGCTGCCGAATAGTTGGCATACAATTCCTATACCAAATCTAGTGCATATGTCCTAAGGGGTCTGGTCATCCACCCTAACTAATATCCTTCAAAGCCCTGCACCAACTATGATACTTTTTTAAGAGATTCTAGTAAGTTCTAGAGCTCCTCCTGGATGCTCCTCTTTTGTTTACCTGATCATTTAATGTAAATATGTTAATATAGTAGTACTAAGTGTTTGGGACCATCCAACATCTAGGATCAATACCCTTTTGTAGTGGGGCAGCAGCAGCAGCTTCCTCGGAGGAGCCGAGGTTAGATGCCCCTTATTCCTTTGGGGATCTAATCTCCTTAGCATAATCCTTACCCCATCTTGGTACGATTATTACCTTCCCTCTTTAGACTGAGGAAGATTGACAGAGGTTGCTGCTTCTACCAAGGTCATAAATATGGTTGCCTTGGCCTTCACTTTTTCAAGTTCCTTAGCCTTGACCCTCGTGGTCCGAGGTGAGTATTATTTAGAATCAGATAAAGTGATAAAGAATTCCACCTCGGTCCCACTAGATCTATCATGAATCACTCTTTGAGTAGCTTAGAAAGGCCCTCTCCTTAGCAATTTTCTCTCTTATAGCCTTGTCATGTGCCTTTTTTTAAATTTAGGAGCCATAGTACCTGCATTAAAAAAGTTAAAATCAATTTTCAATGGATTGAAACAAGTGCAAGAATATCATTAGACGACCCTTCCTAGGACCGTGTAATGAAGGTACGATCGTACCTTTCTATCGTAGTCAGGGTTCCTTAAAAGTACTAGAAAGACATACCCTTAGATGACTGGATTCTATAATTGTGCAATGATGATACAATTATACCTTTTGATCATAGTATCATCACCAAACTACTAAGGGTATGTCACATCAGATATGTATTTACCATGATCGTACCTAGATAGGACGATCGTAAGTGCACTCGTATGATGATCACTTATACATAAGACACTGGTTCCCCACAATGATCAAACTTATGAACATATGTTGAAACCATAATCTTAGGTTGTATCATGGAGTTCACTGACACTTAATAAACTGCAACATTAAAATTTGACCCTAATTTGTCCTAATCATACCCTTATTGAGCAAAATTTTACCAACATTTAGAACTCAAGACTAACCCTTTGGTTATTACTAACTAAGAAATAATTGTCCATACTTTAATCACAATTTAGGCATAAAAACTCACACTCAACAATGGGCAACAAGAGAAATTTGATTATGTTTAATGTAACTTACAAAGCTTGGTGATTTGTTTTTCTAAATTTCAGTTGGAATCCCAAATTTGCATGGAACTTGGATCAAAGATGTGGTATTAGCTGTTAATACAATCAGAATTGATCAAAATTTGAGTGTGATTGATTTTAGATGAGTCTTGAGTCTTAGGTATAGGGTTTAGGGTTTTATATTTGAGTCGGGTCAAGCCGTGATTTTATTTAATTAAAGGACCCAATAGATGACTCTATTACACAATCTTTGTAATAAATCATGATCCTATGTTCCTTTAATAGTGTGTTAAAGGAAACTTAACTGAGAACCTATGAAGCTTAAGGATCGTCATGATATCAAACTACAATCATTTCTTAGACTCATAGATTCAATGCCCATATTGATGACTTGCAGGAGTTTAATCAGATAATGGGTACCACAATCATGATATCTAAGTATAATCACGATGATCCATTACAAGATAACTTTAAATATTGCAATCCACAGGAATTTCATCCATATTCCTCTGAATTCTAATCCATGATCGTGGGATCTTCTCACGATTGTACAATCCTTTCACGGGTTCACAACATAGTCCAGTTCAACATCTCTTTGATGTGCTATGGATTTATAGCACTTTCGACATTTAAAAAGGTGAAAATAAGCAAGTTAGGTTGTTTTGTTTGATATGATGCATTTTTGTTATGTTTTTGCAGGAGATCAAGTTTTTGGACTATTCTAGAAGAAAAAAAGTAAAAGTTGAAGTTTTTGGCCACAAACATAGGCACCTACAACCGTATATGCTACCTACATTTCATAGGTGCCAAAGTAGGTGTCAGAACTTGGAAATTCAGAGACTCAATGTAAGACCCTACGAAATTTCTAAGCTTAATTCATCCTTTTAGGCTTGTCAAGAGGTCTCAAAATTAGAAAATTCTAGCTAAGATCCCAGACTTAGTTTATTTTTGCCCTTCGAAAGTTGTCAATCTCATTTTGTGACCTTAATGTCTCTTAATGGTCCATATTTTTGTTGATTCATGATTAGAGAGGTCAATCGGTATTCCCGAACAAGTTTCAAATTTTTCAGAACTCGTTTAGATCACGTTTCGTGTCCCAAAATAGTGGACCAATACGATCTTGGCACACCACATCACCTATCAAATTGGTTAACATTGTTGCAGGGGCTGGCAGTAAAAACAACTGAGGCTTGGCGCGATCAAGGCGCTATGCGTATGGTATAGCGATGATTCCATCGATGCGCCACATCGCCAATTGCATCGATGCCCATTTTTCAGTCATTAAATGTCCACGTCTTTAAGGGAAAAAGAGTCAATTCCCCACCCCTATATAAGCCTATAACATGAGATTCGGCTTTGTTTTCACCTAAATATAGTTGTTTCTCTCAAATTCCCTCAAGAACAAGTCTAGGGTTTTCAATTAAAGGTTCTAATTCAGGAGATTCCACCATTAATCTTCAAGAAACTTCCATGTAAGGTATGCAAAGTGTTGATTCATGAGTTCCTTTCACCTATGAAGCTTAAGAAACCTTTTCAAAGATATAAATTTTGAATTCTATGTTATGAATTGAATCATGTCCATGTTTATGTTGTTGTATGATTACCAAATTGAAATCTTTAATACATATAATGAAATTAAGTTAGCATGTGGTTGGAACTCTTGTATTTGAAGTGAAAAATATTTCCATGATGTATAATTTTAATGTTCATGCCTAAGCCTCAAGTTATGCATGCAAGGTGTTTGCTAAAATGCCTAGGAGAATAAGAATTATGCTTCATGACTCAATTGTGACCAAATTGAGAATCCATGCTTTATCCGCATGTTCACAATAACCACCATGTTATTGTTATGCATTGTAATGGTTTGGTGGAATGCTCATGAGATTAGACTTACAAAATTATGACATGTTTATATGTATTCCTATTCATGTGTAAGCTTATGACATACAAATACTTCATGAAAATCTCCAACGTTTGTACTATAAATTGTTGACTATGGTCATGTGTTGAAGAAGTGTCATGGCTTGTCAGTTTCATGCTATTGAGTCCTGGGGGTACTTGTACTAGATAATTTAGTTGTTTGCCTAGAGCCAGTGTCAGTTTCATGATAATCTAAGTCACGCCATGATCAGCAGTTTTCTCAGTTATTTTTAGAATTCAGTTAAATTCAGTCAGTTATATGACTTAGGAACACTCAGTAATCTCATGAACTAAGATAGTTAATAGAATTTAGTAATATTCTATCAGTCCACAGAACTCAGTATACTCAGTCTAGTTCAGTTCAGTATAATCAGTTCAGAATTTGTTTAGTTGGGAGTAGGATTCAGCACCGAGTGAACCCAAGGATGAGGGCACACACTGACAACAGAGGGTATGACCCTTATAAGCCATCCTTGCATTCTAGAACTATGTAGCCAGCATAGTTTGAGAAATCAAAACTGACAGTTGAGGGTTGATGAGGTGGATTAACACTGCCAGTTGGGGGTCCCACCATTCTCCTTTGGGGACACTGCCAGATAAGGGTCACTCATAGCTTGTCCTTACCAGTGGTGCAGTATTGACACCCTTCCAATTGGGGTTACAGATTGGACCCCAACTCTATACAAAAAAGGTGCATGTTGGTTAGCTGACTACTTCCCACAGTCTTAGTCTTAGTCTCAGTAAAAGAACTCAGATAGTTCTTTAGATTCAGGACGGTCAGATACAGTTACTCAATTTAGTATGGAACTCAGTTAGTTCCATCAGAATTAGGACTGTCAGACACAGTCACTCAGTTAATAGTACATCAATTATAATAAACGCATGTTATCAGTATTAAGACTCAGTAGTCAGTATTATCAAGATCTCATTTACAGTTACGTAGTTATGCATGTATTCTCACGTTTATGTTATTCAGTCAGTTAGTATTGTTCATGCATATGAACCCCATGCATTCAGCCTACCTCATATTGCATACCGGTACATTTAGACATACGGACACATAGTTTTCTTCTGTGCTATGGTGTCTTATACCATAGGTTCAGATGCTTAGTTCTCGATCGCACTTAGCTTCAAATTCAGCCAGCCGCAGTAGATTTGCAGTGAGTCCTCATCATTGAAGGATCACATGATTATTTTATTACTTCATTATTTTAGTTTTAGTAGACGGAGTTAGTTAGGGGTGTGTCCTATCAACTCCACAGTTTTCAGACAGTTTAGAGGCTTTCAGACTAGTATGTTCAGATAGTTTATTTCAATTTTGGTATTGATATACCATATTTCCAGTTGTTACGTTTTATCACATAGTTGAACCTTATGGCCTTTCAGCCCTTTTATTCTGTATTTTTACACTATATTTTGCAGTGCTTAGTTATAGATATCAGTCATGGGTTAGCTTGTGGTCCTTCAGGATCGCTAGCACCGTGTAGCATTTCGGGTATCAGATTTGGGGCGTTGCAAACTTTGTATCAGAGCCTAAGGTTCAACAGTGTCTTAGGAAGTCTGAAAAGCCACATCTAGTAGAGTCTTTTGCATAGATATATTGTACCTCATATTTATGTACAGGAGGCTATAAGATGTTTTAGGAATAGTTTTCTTTCTTTCAGTATTCATATCATGCCAGTGAGCATATGCTCAAACTTAAATCTCAATCTAATCTGTTTCTCCCTTTTTTCTTACAGAACATTCCTCCCAAAAGAAGAAAAGAAAATCAGTCAGCCCCTTAGCCCATCCAAGAAGATCCCTTGGATGAACATGTTTCTTATGCAGAGTTTCGAGCTGCAGTCACTATTCTTGCTAATTCAGTTGCTGCCTAGAATGAATGACCAGTTGTCATTCCAGCTAACCCAGTGGCCAATTCAGCTGTATCTAGGATTCGAGACTTCACCCAAATAAATCCTCCATCCTTCTATGGGTCTAAGTCAGATAAAGACCCTTAGGAATTCCTTAATCAAGTTTAAAAGGTTACAGATATCATGAGGGTTACAACTAGTGGAAGTGCTAAGCTAGCTGCATATCAGTTGCAAGATGTGGCTCACATATGCTTCAAACAGTGGAAGGTAGAGAGGGCTATAGAAGCAGGGCCTATTGAGTGGGAGGAGTTTATCATTGTATTTCTAGATAGATTGTTTCCCATAGAGATGAGAGAAGCTAAGGTGTTAGAATTTATCAACCTTAGGCAGAGCAACAAGAAAGTGAAAGAGTATTCTCTTAAGTTTACTCAATTAGCTAGATACGCTCGTCATGTAGTGGCAGAAAGCAGTGCTAAGATGAGTAAGTTTTTTTTCTAGAGTGAATGATAGTGTCATTTTTGTAATGGCATTAGAGTTGATCCTCAAAAGACCAAAGCAGTAAGAAACTGGCCTCGCCCTATCTCTCCATTAGATACCAAGAGTTTCTTGGGTTTGCCTAGCTATTACAGATGGTTTGTTGAGGGATTTTCTTCTATTGTATCCCCTATGTCAAGACTGACTCAGAAAAAAGTCAAGTTTCAGTGGTCAGATCCTTGCGAGAAGAGTTTTCAGGAGTTAAAAATTCGACTTACCTTGGCTTTAATTTTAGCTCTTCCAGATGGTTTAGATGGGTTTGTTGTGTACTGTGATACGTCCAGAGTAGGTTTGGGTTGTTTTGTCATGCAGCATGGTAAGGTCATAGCCTATGCCTTCAAACAGCTTAAACCCCATGAGAAGAATTATCCGACTCATGATCTTGAGTTACCAGTCGTTGTTTTTGCCTTATAGATTTGGAGGCGTTACTTGTATGGGGTGCATGTAGATATGTTCATAGATCACAAAAGCCTTCAGTACATATTCTCTTAGAAAGATCTTAACCTCCATCAAAGAAGGTGGTTAGAGCTCTTGAAAGATTACGACAATAGTGTCCTTTATCATTTGGGAAAGGCCAATGTAGTGGTTGATGTTATCAATATATTGTCTATGGGTAGTGTTGCTTATGTTAAGGAAATTAAGAAGAAATTAGCTCAGGAAGGTTATCATCTTGCCAGACTAGGTTTCCGCTTAGTCGACTCAGTAGGAGGTAGTATATAGGTTCAGAATCATCTCTAGTTTCCAAAGTTAAGGAAAAACAAGATAGAGATCCCAGATTAGTCAAGTTGAATGAATCAGTCAGAGATCAGATAGTTAAGGTTTTCTCCTAAATGGAGATGGGGTTTTGCGTTGTTAGGGTCGTCTCTATATGCCAGGTGTAGATGACTTAAGGCAGCGAATCTTTACAAAAGCGCATGGTGCATGATACTCTATTTATCCAGGGTCCATTAAAATGTACCATGACTTACGAAAGATCTATTAGTGGAGTGGTATGAAGAGAGATATTGCAGAGTTTTTGGCTAAGTGCTCTACATGTCAGTAGGTTAAGATAGAGCATCAGACGCCTAGTGGGTCCATGTAAGAGTTTAATATTCCCACTTAGAAGTGGGAAGAGGTAGACATGGACTTTATGATGAGTTTTCCCCATACTCGTCATCAACATAATTTAGTTTGGGTCATTGTAGTTAGGATGACCAAATCAGCTTATTTCTTTCTAGTCCATACCTCTTATTTAGCTGAGGATTATGCCAAACTCTATATCAGGGAGTTCGTTAAATTACATGGTATCCCATTATCTATTGTCTTAGATATAGGTACCCAGTTCACCTCTCAGTTCTGGAAGGCATTCCTAAAGGGTCTAGGTACCCGAGTTTACCTCAGTACAACCTTTCATCTCCAGATAGATGGTCAAGAAGAAAGGACCATTCAGACTCTAGAAGATATGCTGAGAGCGTATGAAATTGATTTCAAGGGTAGTTGGGATAACCACTATCCTTTGATTGAGTTTGCATACAACAACAGCTATCATTCTAGTATTAAGATGGCTCCATTCAAAGCTCTTATGATAGGAGATGCAGATCTCTAATCAGTTGGTTTGAAGTGGGTGATATCACAGTAGTAGGGCCTGACTTGGTATTCTATACCTTAGAGAAAGTCTAGTTGATCAGAGAAAGGCTCAAGACAGTTTAGAGCCAATAGAAATCATATGTAGATATGCACTGGAAAGATCTTGAGTTTGAGATTGGTGATCACGTTTATTTGAAAATCTCTCCCATGAAGGGAGTGAAATGGTTCGTCAAGAAGGGAAAGCTTAGTACCCGATATGTCGGTCCTTTTAAAATTCTTAGTCGCTTGCAAGGTAGCTTATGAGCTCGAATTGCCTTCAAATCTAGCCTTAGTCCATCCAGTGTTTCATGTCTCCTTGCTTAAGAAGTGCATAGGTGACCCAATAGTTGTATTCCCTATAGAGGGCATAGACATTCGGAATAACATCTCTTATGAAGAGATTCTATTCGAAATCCTTGACTATCAGACTCATAGCCTGAGGAACAAAGAAGTCTCTCTTGTAAAAGTTATTTGGCAGAATTAGTCCGTTAAGGGAGCTACTTGGGAAGCAGAAGAAGACATACAGAGCAATTATCCTCACCTCTTCTCCACAAACTCAGATTCATCCCAAGGTAATAGCTTTCCTTAAGCTTATTCAAATTTATGTTCAAATTTCAGTTACAACTTGGTATTCAGTTTCATGCTCAGATTCCCATTATATATTTGGTATCTACTACCATTGCATATTCAGTCATGTATTCATGCATCATGTCAGTTATGTATTCATGCATCATATATGCATGAACAAGTGAATTAGTACTCCCAGTCATGCATCCATGTATCATCTCTATCATGAAATCATACATCAGATATGCATGCTCAGTATGAATCTCAGGAAATCAGTAATGTCAGTCATGTACTCATGTTTTAGTTGTTCTTAATCAGTATATACTTCAGCTTATCATTTATCCCATCTCAGTTAGTCTCATTTGAGGATGAATATTCCCAAGGGGGAGATATCGTAAGACCCCATAAAATTTCTAAGCTTAATACATCCTTTTAGGCTTGTCAAGGGGTCTCAAACTTAGAAACTTCTAGCTAAGTTCCAAGACTTAGTTTATTTTTGGCCTTCAAAAGTTGGCAATCTCATTTCATGACCTTAATGTCCCTTAATGGTCCATATTTTATTGATTCATGATCAGAGAGGTTAATAGGTGTTCTCGGACGAGTTTTAGATTTTTTGGAACTCGTTTAGATTACATTTGGTGTCCCAAAATAGTGTACCAATGCGATCTTGGCGTGCCGCATCACCTATCGCGTTGGTTAACATTGTTTCAGGGACTACCAGTAAAAATAACTGAGGCTTGGCGTGATCAAGGCGTGATGCGTCTGGTATCACGATGATGCCATCGATGCACCGTATCACCAATCACGTTGATGCCTAATTTTTAGTGATTAAATATCTGTATCTTTAAGGGCAAAAGGGTTAATTCCCCCTATATAATCCTATAACATGAGATTCAGTTAGGTTTTCACCTAAATATAGTTGTTTCTCTCAAATTCCCTCAAGAACAAGTCTAGGGTTTTCAATTAAAGGTTCTAATCTAGGAGATTCCACCATTAATCTTCAAGAAACTTCCATCTAAGGTATGTAAAGTGTTGATTCATGGGTTCCTTTCACCCATGAAGCTCAAGAAACCCTTTCAAAAATCTAAATTTTGAATTCCATGTTATGAATTGAATCATATCCATGCTTATGTTGTTGTATGATTACCAAATTGAAATCTTTAATACAGATAATGAAATTAAGTTAGCATGTGGTTGGAACTCTTGTATTTGAAGTGAAAAATATTGCCATGATGTATAATTTTAATGTTCATGCCTAAGCCTCAAGTTAGGCATGCAAGGTGTTTGCTAAAATGCCTAAGAGAATAAGAATTATGCTTTATGACTCAATTGTGACCAAATTGATGAATCCATGCTTTACCCTCATGTTCACAATGACCATCATGTTATTGTTATGCATTGTAATAGTTTGGTGGAATGCTCATGATACTAGACTTATGAAATTATGACATGTTTATATGTATTCCTATTCATATGTAATCTTATGACATACAAATACTTCATGAAAATCTCCAATATTTGTACTATAAATTGTTGACTATGGTCATGTGTTCAAGAAGTTTCATTTCTTATAAGTTTCATGCTATCAAGTCCTAGGGTTTCTTGTACCCAACAATTTAGCTGTGTGCCTAGAACCTGTGTCAGTTTCATGATAATCTCAGTCACACCATGATCAGTAGTATTCTCAGTTAGCTTTAGAACTCAGTCAGTTACATGACTCAGGAAAACTCAATAATCTCATGAACTCAGTCACTTAATAGAATTCAGTAACATTCCATCAGTCCTCAGAACTCAGTAAACTCAGTCTAGTTCAGTTCAGTACAATCAGTTCAAAATTTATTTAGTTGGAAGTAGGATTTAGCACTGAGTGAACCCAAGGATGAGGGTACACACTGACAGCTAAGGGTATGACTCTTAGAAGCAATATTTACATTCTATAACTATGTAGCCAGCATAGGTTGAGACATCAACACTGACAGTTGAGGGTTGATAAGGTGGATTAATACTGCCAGTTGAGGGTCCCACCGTTCTCCTTTGGGGACACTACCAAATGAGGGTCACGCATAGCTTATCCTTACCAGTGGTGCGGTATTGATACCCTTCCAATTAGGGTTATAGATTAGACCCCAACTCTATATAGAAAAGGGGCTTGTCGGTTAGATGACTACTTCCCACAGTCTCAGTCTTAGTCTCAGTAAAAGAACTTAGATAGTTCTTCAAATTCAGGACTGTTAGATACAGTCACTCAGTTCCGTACAAAACTTTGTTAGTTCCATTAGAATCAGGACTGTCAGACACAGTCACTTAGTTAATAGTACATCAGTTATAAGAAACTCATGTTATCAATATTAAGACTCAGTAGCCAGTATTCTCACGATCTCATTTACTGTTACGTATTCATGCATGTATTCTTATGTTCATGTTATTCAGTCTGTTAGTATTGTTCATGCATATAAACCCCATGTATTCAGCCTACCTTACTTTGTATACCAGTACATTCAGATGTACTGATGCATAATTTTCTTTTGCGCTATGGTGTTTTATACCATAGGTTCGGACGCTCAAGTTCTCGATCACACTTAGCTTCAGATTCAGCCAGCAGCAGTAGTTTTGTAGTGAGTCCTGATCATTCGAGGATCGCATGATTATTTTATTACTTTATTATTTCAATTTTAGTAGATGGAGTTAGTTGGGGGCGTGTCCCATTAACTCCACAGTTTTCAGATAGTTTAGAGGCTTTCAAACTAGTATGTTCAGATAGTTTATTTTAGTTTTGGTATTGATATACTGTATTTCCAATTGTTATTTTATTAGATATTTGAACCTTATGACCTTTTAGCCCTTTTATTCCACATTTTTATAGTATATTATGCACTGCTCAATTATAGATATCAGTCATAGGTTAGCTTGTGGTCCTTTAAGATTGCTAGCATCGTGTAATATTTTGGGTATCAAATTCAGGGCGTTACACTCAAAATACAGGAAAAAAGACTTTATCACTTACAAAGGGGCACCTACGGTTCATAGATGCCACCTACTATTCATAGGTGACAGAGTAGGTTATAGAAAGGCAAAGTATAGAGAGTTTAGAAGGTTCAGAAGAAAGGGGGTCCACCTACGTGGACCACCTACGAACCATAGGTACCACCTACAACCCATAGGTGGCCCAGTGAGTGGCCACTAACCTTGATTTTTCTTCTTCAGTCAAATTTGTTTCCTAGGGTTTCCTTGTGACCTATATACACTCTTTTGAAATTTTTTAATTAGTTTATGCACTCTATATACTTATAAACATATAATTGATTCCAAGATTTAAATTTGGTCTTAGAATTACTTTGTTCTTAATTTTGCTTGATAATCCAGCAACAGACTTTGGGTTTTACTCATTGACTATTGTGATATTATTTGAATGACTTCAATTATGAATCCCTTTATTCATTTCACAACAATGAATAGGTAAAGCCCTTAGATAGGGTTGTGGGAACCCTGGTAGATTGATGAAGTAGGGGAAGTGGTAAGTTGTTCTAAACTAATATTCTTGCATATATTGTGATTTTTTTCAGTTTAGCAGATTTCTTAGGGGTTGCAAATGTTAAAATCCTACCTAGTATATCACTACTTAATTAATAAAAAGGAGTAGGTATTGGGAAAATATAATCGCAATAGTAATTTAACAATTAATTATCGATCTAGGCTAATCAGTACTATCTTTGTAAGATGGTTATCTATCATTTAATAACTTGAGAATCAAAAGGTAATAGTTAACTTGGATCTAGGATAAGGGTTAGTAATGCAACATCTTGAGACTCAAAATATAAAGGGTGAAATCTGTCAATGAGTCCATAAGACAGTTGATGGTACATAACTTATCGGATTCTACATGTAAGATATCGGGTTGTTTCAACAAAGCATGATAAACCTACTGAGTGGAGAAGCTAGGGGAACACAATCCTAGTGTTCGTCTTTGACTAATTACAACCAAAGTTTAGTTTAGTTACTTGTTTGAGATTGCTACTACAAACCCCCCATTTACTTTCTACACTGCCCATTAGTTCCAGAAAATGAGAGATATAATTCCATGTACTCCCTTGGTTATGACCCCAACCTGAGTTGGGTTACTTTACTTGACAGCGACCGCTTTATTTTCTATTAGAAGTGTAGTTTGGGCGTTGATCAAAATTTTGGTGTTATTTCTCAATAATACGATGTTGAGTTATTGATTGAAGTTGCTGATATTCTTGGATTTTCATTTCTCTTCTTGGTGGGGTGTACCCCAGTGTATGCCTAACACTAGGAGTCAAAGAAATCCCTTACTCCCACTAAACTCAAACCTAGAGAGGATCTTATAGCCTAATTGTATGATGACAGAACCAGTACGTACAAGCCATCTTTAAGAGGTTCGAGATGATCCTAATATGGTATCTCCCCCTGCTCTAGGTGATCCTTAGAATATTGCTGATAAAAAAATAAAGCAGTTGTTGGCAAATGCATCTGCCAACCAGAGAAGGGATGAGGAGGTTCAACTAGCTAAGTAGTCAAAGCTAGCCAGGCCAAGACCGATAATTGATCATCAAGCAATAGTCAACTGTAATCGAGATAGAGTTTGAGGAGGTCAAGCTCAAGTGGTACTAGCATACCAGTACTTCCATTCATATGATGATAAAGAGGATATGGGATACGTTGAGCCACCAAAATTATGATCTTTCATAACTCCTGCATTGCCCTAATGTGAAATTTGACATTACCAGTGCTATGATCCATATTTTGAATTTGAAAGATGTGTTTTTAGGCTTGGATACAGATGATAAAAATATGCATCTTGCTAACTATTTTGGGATCTGTACCTGTTATACTTTTCTAGGGGTAGACCAGGAGGCACGCAGATTGAGTTTCTTTTTTTTATCATTATAAGAAGATTCTTTATGGTTGGGGGAACTTCTAAGAGGAGCTATTACCACTTAGAATGAGTTGTGCATTCTTAAATTATTTCTTTACTCCAGCCAAAATGGTGCAGTTAAAGGACTAGATCACTCTCATAAATTGAGGTTGGTATACTCGAGAGGAAGAGAGGGATGTTGACACTTATGCCATTAAAGATTCCAGCAACCATAGAGCAGTTGATGATTTTTTGGTGAAAGAGATTGTTTAGTTGAAGACTGATATTGGGTTGCTAACTAAGTAGTTTGTTAGAGTGAATTCTAGAAGGTAAACGTGTTAGGTTCACAGGGTTCAGCCTCTAGAGCATATGAGTCTGACTTGGATAAGTATCTTGATCAAGAATTGGTGGGTTTATAAGCCAAAGGGTAAGGAAACCAAGGTTGGAACTATTATAGAGATAGATATACAAATTGCAATAGGGAGCGTGATGGTGACTGGAGAAGAAAATAAGACTATAAGGAAAAGGGAAATATGTATGTCTCGTCGGGCAGCCGTGATACTAAATCGAGAATGGAGGCATTGTTGACCAAACTAGTGAAGGGTCAAAAAAATCAGAAAACACGCCTTAAGGCTATTAAGGATGATATCTTGGTCTGAGCCAAAAGGTCGACTCTCATAATTAAGAAATTGAAGATACAGTTTGGACAGATGCCTGCTACTTTAAATCAGAGGTAGTTGGGTGCCGTTTCGAGCAATATGGTTCAAAATTTAAACATTGGTCATTATTTAGCCATCACCACTAGGAGTGGTGCTTTTACTATTGATCTCCCTGAGCTTACTGTTAGAGGATTCGTGTAATAATAGTGTAATGATTGCTGATACACCTGAGGTAGAGTTTGAGAAATTAATAAGTATTGATGGTGATTCTGAGAATGATAACTATAAGTAAAAGGGCGACAGGTCTAATGATAAAATGAACTATTGTTGTGCGATTACTTTCTTTCCCTCTATAGAAAAGAAGGAGGACTCCAGAGAGTTCACTATTCTATGTTTAATTGGGCCCTTTAACGTCAGAGAAGTTTTGTGTGACCTAGGAGCTGGATTAATTTAATGACACTAGTTATATACAAGTTGTTGGGGATGGGGACACTCAGAACTACATCTATGAAGTTGTTGATGGCCGACTCATATGTGAAGAAACCAATGGGTGTTTTGCATGATATAGTAGTACGGATGGCATTATTTATATTCCCAGCTGATTTCATGATTCTTGACTGTTAGGTGGACTTTTAAGCCCCTATTATAATGGGTAGACCCTTCCTAGCCATGGGTAGGGCACTAATTGATATAGAATTAGAGTAGATGACATTCATATTGAATAATGATCAAGTAGTTTTTAATGTATGTCAATTAGTACAATAACTAAATGATATGCGGGTAGTGTCGATGATAGACACTATTGATGATAATGTTAATACATGGGTTGTGGCCATTGAAGAGAGACTTGGGGTCAAACCATTAGCAAAATTAATCATATATTTCAAAAGTGATGACAGCAAAAAATATGATGAGATGGTTAATGCATTGTATGGTAAAGGTTCTTACAACTATGCTCCAAAGAAATTGGATCATGATCTATAAAATAGAACCACGCCTCCTATAAAATAATCTATTGAGGAGCCACCGATTTTGGAATTAAAAGCCCTCCCATCTCACTTGCAGTTTGCATTCTTGGGGGTTAACAATACCTTACTATTGATCATTGCTATAGATTTGGAAGATTCATTAGTGAAAGAATTGATATCTATATTGTAGAGGTTCAAAAAAGCCATTGGGTTGACCATAGCAGATATTGTAGAAATTTCACCAAGTATTTATACTCATAAAATACAGCTTGATCCTAAATATGTTCCCAACATTGATCATCAGCATAGATTGAACCCTCCTATGCAAGAGGTTATGAAGAAAGAAATTATCAAGTAGTTAGATGCTGGAGTGGTTTACCCTATTGCAGACAGTAAGTAGGTTAGCCTGGTTCAATGTGTGCCAAAGAAGGGAGGAATTATAGTAGTGCCTAATAAGAATAATAAACTTGTTCCCATGAGAACAATGACTGGTTGGAGAGTTTTCATGGATTATAGGAAGCTGAATACTTGGACCCAGAAGAACCACTTCCCTATGCCTTTCATGGATCAGATGCTTGATATACTAGTAGGTCGGGGTTGGTATTGTTTTCTTAATGGGTACTCGAGTTACAATTACATAACTATTGCCTTCGAGGACCAAGAAAAGATGATATTTACTTACCCCTATGGGACTTTTGCATTCAAGAGAATGCCATTCGAATTATGCAACACTTCTGTCACCTTTCAGCAATGCATGATATCGATATTTTTTAATATGGTGGAGGACATGATAGAGGTTTTCATAGATATTTTTAGTAGTTGAGGCTCCTTTGATGGTTGTTTGGCCCATCTGGCCAGCGCACTGTAGAGATGTAAAGAGTGCAACTTGGGGATGAATTGGGAAAAATGCCATTTTATGGTAAAAAAAAAAAGGTATTGTTCTCAGGCACAAGATCTCCAAATAGGGTAGTGAGGTTGACAAAACTAAGATTGAGGTAATTAAAAAGTTGGCACCACCAGTCTCAGTTAAAGGTATATGGAGATTTTGTGGCCATGCAGGCTTTTATAGAAGGTTCTCAAGGACTTCTCTAATTATAAATCCTCTATACAAGCTTTTAGAGAAAGAGATGAAATTTGTATTTGATGATGCATGTCTGAAAGCCTTCAAGTGCCTTAAGGAGTGTTTGATTTTAGCTCCTATCATTGTATCCCCTGATTGGTCTGCACTATTTGAGGTCATATATGATACAAGTGGAGTGGCCGTAGGTGTTGTCATAGTCCAAATAAGAGAGAATATCCTTTATATAATTTATTATGCCAGCAAGGCATTAAACCCCACACAGAAGAAATATATTGTTACAAAGTAAGAGTTGCTTACGGTGGTGTTTGCCTTTGAAAATTTTTGGTCTTATTTAATTAGGACCAAAGCCATAGTTCACACAGACCAGATAACCTTGAGGCATATGATATCAAAAAAATGCCAAATTAAGAATAATTCATTGAGTTCTCTTTCTGCAAGAATTTGACTTGAAGGTAAAGGACGAAAAGGCATTGAAAACCAAGTTGCAGATCACTTGTCTAGTCTTGAGAAGGAGGTAATGCATAAAAAATATGATAATTTTCCAAATGAGCAGGTCTTGGCAACATCTCAAGACTTAATCCCCTAGTTCGCTGATTTTGCCAACTATTTTGCAAATGATCTTGTCCTAGAAGCCTTTCCTTACAACCACATAAGAGATTTATGCATGAGGTATGGAAGTTCTTTTGGGATGAATCATATTTTTTTAGTGTTTGTACGAATGGTGTTATTTGGAGGTGTATCTCTGAGGTGAAGATGATGAGCATTCTTGAAGCTTGTTATTCATCACCAGTTGGGGGTCATCATAGTGGTACCTGTACAACCCATAAAATTTTATAGTATGGGTTTTACTGGTCTATGATTTTTAAGGATGCTCAAAGTTTTACATAATTCTGTGACTAATGTCAGCTTCAAGGCAATATTTCATGATGCCATGAACTCCTCATAATACCTCTATTAGAACTGGAGTTGTTTGATGCATGGGGGATTGATTTCATGGGTCTATTCATGAGATCCTATGGCATAAAGTATATTTTGATAGTGGTTGACTATGTTTCAAAATGGGTGGAGGCAGTTGCACTTCTAAACAGTAAAGGTAGAAGTGTCATTGTATTTCTGAAGAAAAACATCTTTTTTCTATTTGGCACTCTACGTGAAATTACTAGTGATGGTGGGTCTCACTTTTGCAATTGTTGTTTAAGGACCTGCTGGATAAATATAGTGTAAGTAATAAGGTGGCAACACCTTATCATCCTTAGATGAGCAGTCAAGTTGAGGTCTCCAATAGAGAGATCAAGTCTATATCAGCAAACACTGTGAATTCCAACAGGACTGACTGGTCTAAAAAATTGGATGATGTATTGTGGGCTGATGAGTAGAAAATTTCCTCTCATTTATATCTCATTTCTTGCATATTATGGTGATTTAATTTCATATATGAGACTAAATATTAAATGAAATGCACTAATGTCCAGTGTTTGTGTTCTTACTAGAAAATCTGATGAAAAAGAATTAAGACAAAGATGGAAAAGAAGGAAAGTAAGCGAAGTTGGAAAAAGGATGAAAGTGCAGATCAGGACCATGCCTTGGATGTCGTATCGTGACATGGAAATCTATGATCACAATCGGTTAACAAGACAACAAGGCTGCAATCGCAGGATTATTCCCCTAATTGCGGGAGCATGTGCAGAAAAGAAGATACGATCGCGACATGAGGGTGTGATTGTGATCATAAAAAAAAGTCCAGTGGTAAACTCATACTTTTACATGCTCAATACCATGATATAAAATGTGGAATCCTTCATATTTCCAACGTCCGATTTCTTATTTTTAAGAGCTAAGAATAATATTTTGAGTGACAAACAATTTGGAAGTAATTTCCAAGAGATTTGTTAGCTATTTATTTGGATTTGAAGCTTGTGGATTATCTTTATTTTTCTTTCCATGTATTAATTAAATGCTAATTTAGGTATATCTTTTCTCTTTATTTCCATGAGTAGCTAAACTTCTTTCTTGGGGTTATGCATGGTTATTTGGTGATTTATATTGATTGTTTGTCCATTTAATTAGTTGTTTGTAATGGAGTTTACTTTTTTCCATGTTTAGCTAAGATTTAGGGTTTCAAACTCTAATTACCCTTAAACCCATATCATTCTTAAAAAAGGAGATAGGTAAGGAACCCTTGAACCTATACCATCCTTGAAAGAGAGGTTATGGGTGAGGAATAATTGCAAACAATAACTTGAGTTAGCTCATTTAATAGCATCATCTTAGAAATAAGGATGTCATTGAGGTTGTGGACTGGTAAAGTTGATAAACTTGTGAGGTGTTCGAAATAATCCATTTGTGAGATTTGGTGTTTCATTGAAAGATTAACACTAATACCCCCAAATCTAGCCTACCCAAAATCCATGAATAATTGACCATCCATGCATGACTCCAATTAAAATTGCATAACCCTAAGGTTTCTCTCTATTTAGTTACACTTTTACTTTTCTCTCATAATAGATTTCCACGTAGCTATGAAAAAACTCACGCAAACTAAACCCCCCATTTATTTTTATATATTGTTTGATTTGCACTATGAGTTAATGTCTAGTTAACTTCCAACACACATAGGCCTTGAAATCTAAGCTTTCACTCCTCTTGGATTCAACCCCGACTCCTAAGTTGGGTAAATATATTGACAACATCTACTTTGCATGTAATGTTAGTGTAAGTTTGAGCATTATAAAAAATGATGTCGTTGTCGGGGTGTAAAACATAGTTTTCACTTGTGTGGTGTTGTTAGTGACCTTGGGTTAGCTGTAGTGTTTTAGTTTACATTATTTGTTATTTCTGCCTTTTCTTAAGTGAAGACCATATCATATATTATACCATGAGCCAACACAGTAGTAATGATGGCTCTTTTGATGGGCTTGAGGATATGGATCATCTTAGAGATGTGAGATGAGCTAGTGATATTCGCATCCCACTGATAAAAGAAAATAAAGTATTTTATGTCACTAGTGTGATACATCATTTGCTTCAAATGAAAGGGTTATTTGGAGGCCAAGAACATGAGGATGAAAGTCTATACTTAAAATTTTTTATTGATGTGTGTGCTCCATTTGACATGTCCCACATCTCTCAAAAGTCAATCTGAATATGTGTTTTCCCATTCTCTTTGATGGGATAAGTAGTCTTATGGTTACGATCCTTGGTTGTATTTTGTGAGTACATAAACCAGGCGGAATACCCGCAATATTTGCAATGGACCATCCAATGACCTTCTTGAAATTCTGTAACACTAACAATAATGCTTCTACTTCTGACTGTCTTAAATTGGCTGCAATAATAATCAGTAAAGTGTGTTGGGCCCCAAAAATGCATATCACGAGTGAGATGGAAGGGCGTTCAATTCTAACACAGCTGGTTCCTCAATGGATGGACGAGCAAGTGGAGTCCTTCTATTCTTCAAGTCTAGATCAAGATTCTTTGGTGCAAAATTTTAAGAACCATTACCATATAGTGGACCTACCAACTCCTCGTACTCTTCAGTACCATCAGATTCAAAATTCATGTTCACAGCTGCAAGTGCTTTAACACCTAGTCTTTCTTCAATAGGAATAACCGCATCAAAACCATCATCCCAGAGAGTCACTGCATCAACGTCATGGAATGAATCTGCCTCCTCATCAAACACATTAATAATAGAAATCACTCTCAATCCATTAGGCTACCTCATGAATTTGCATTAATTGAATATCACATGTTCATCATTCAATCTCAGCATTAGATGTCCCAACTCTAAATCAATCAATGTCCTTCCAGTAGATAAAATGGTATTCCAAGAATAATTGGAACTTGAAAGTCTACTTCAGAAACTAAGACTACAAATATAGTAGATACTTTTCTCCTTCTCGAATGTTGCAACTAAGGGACGAGATCACAAACTTTCAGCAACTTAGTGGAAAACCATTGTATAAAGTTTGGCGAAGGTTCAATGATAAATTTATGCAATGCCCAAATCATGAGGTGCTAGAGAAAATGCTTCTCTAAATTTTTTATAGGGCAATGGATCAATTAAACAAAATAGTGGTTGATAATATGGCTGGGGGTTCTCTTGTCAAGTTATTTTATGGTGTTGTGGCTACTTTGTTAGAGACAGTGGCAAAACAAAATAGAGGATGGCATACAAGGGACACCAATATATCTATGGAGTCCCCTACGACATATTTTGTAAAAAAATATCAAACAAAGAAGGAGGAGAAAAGGGAGAAGAATATGGCCAAGGTGATGACCTAACTTGACCTTTTTACCAAACATGTAATAGGGAATCCTCCTAAGGTGGTTAATGCCATTGATTCCAAGAGTACTAGGGCTTATGATGATGAAGAAGTGATAAGCTTGATGAGGAGATTCAATTTTTGGCAAATCAATTTGGGGTTCCCTCCCTGCCTATCAAAGGCAAGGTGGAATCAAGGTTGGAAGGATCGAGATTGGATAGTGATCGGAGAATTGGAGACCATGTGAAACATCCTGGGTTTTGATCCTTAGAAAATTTCTTGGTTTTTGGATTTTGGACATCATACGACTTAGGGTACTTCACGTATGATGTGGTGCGGTTTGGTTGGTCTTGGTCATATAGTGACCAGTGTGGGTTGGATAGTTCCTGTACAAGGTATAGTTGGAATATACAAGTCATACATTAGGGTACTGATGGTAAGGTGTCAAACGTATATTGCCCTTAGTTTAGTCTAGGTGATTCTATTCTACCTAGGGTATGATTTCACGGTACTAATCATATGGTTGGGTACGGTTTGGCTTGGGTGGTCATATGTTGGACAGTTTTAGGGTCCAATGGGAGGCCTAAGGTACGAGATAAGGGTACCACTCATACCCTAGGGTACGGTTAGGATGGGGTGGTTGTACCATCCAGTGGGAATTTTAAGCAGTTTAAGTTGGGGGTAATCTGGACATTTCCCCTCTTAACCTATTATGACCCCATGACATAAAGCACCTTTATAGGGATTCATTAACCTATTTACAATCAATCAAACTCTCTTAAACACTCTCAAATTCTCTCAAGGCTCTTGGGTTAAGAAAGGCTAGGGTTTCCTTCAAGGTGATCAATTTGGTACTTACAAGGGTGATTTCTCTCTGTCATCTTCATAATCTAAGGTATGTACTCCTCTCTCATTGTTAGTTCCAACTAAAGGCATGTTTTATGAATTGTTTTCATGGCATAAATGTTTTATGGTTTTGGATTTCAAATACATGTTGGGGGTTTTGGTTACAATAGTTGGTTATGGTTTTCATATTATTATGGTGGTTTGAATATTTGGTTGCATGGGAATGGTTAATTGGTACATGGTTTTCGCTTTGGAAATGCTATGCCCTCAACTTGTTTGATAAAATGTCTATGAGAATGTTTTTGGTTAAATTATTGGACTTTCATTGAACTATGCCTGGTACAACTTGGTAGTGGAACCCTAAAAGGTATAAATGGTTTGGAATGGTTAAATAGTAAGGTCTTGGTTGTTATTGTTGGTCTAGTTGAAAGCCTTGTGGGGTACAAGGGAATCCCCCAAGTAAACTTAATAACAAACATCTTGTGGGGTACATGGGATTCCTCCAAGTCAACTTAATAATGTAATCTATGGGTACATGAGAATCCCTTCTTCTTAAAAAGTATGGCTAAGGGCATTGCTTGCAAGCTATAGTCGATATAAGAATACCACTACTTATAGCCTTGGTTAATAATAAATTGAAGGTGGTTTCGTTGTGTGGTAATGGTTTTAATTAAGAAATAATAGCGGGGTATGATAGCTAAATATGAAGATGTGAGTCTAATGGACATACACTAGAAACTCATGTTTGCCAACATGAGGATTGGTCATGGAGACCATATATGATACTTATGGGGTACACGGGAATTTCCTAAGGGGTCGTTTGGTTTGAAAACAAGTTATACCGAGATTAATTATGCTGGGATAAGTTGTGATGGGATAAGTTATACTGAGATTAGTTATGCTGGGATTATTTTTTATTAAGTGTTTGGTTTGTTGTATTCGAAGTAATATGCATGGTATAATTTGAAGGAATAAATTAATTGATTATCAAAATGCCCTCCATCTTATTTAACTAATATATATATATATATATATATATATATATATATATTTCTTTTCAAGCTTTAAATATTTATTCTTAAAAATAAAACTTTCATCTTATTTAGCTTTAATTTTTTGCGTGCCTTCCCATGATTATGCCTGTGTGTTTAAAAAAATTCTTACTACATCTTATTTAGTTTGAAATAAAAAATTTCAACTTAAGTTTATTAAAGTAAAAGATGATTTGTTGTTTATTTCACTTCATTTAAATACATATCACTCATATAAATTTTCAAATATTTTTAGCGAAATATAAAAATATTTTTTTATTCAATAATTAAGCATATATTAAGTTAGAAAGCGAATGTCAACATACTTTAGTAACTTGTCATAATTTTATTAAAATATATTATATTTTATTAAAAAAAATTGTGTCTTCCCAAATTGTGTTTTATAAAAATATCTTATATAATCTAAAAAGAATTTTGAGGGCAATTGTGTCTTATTCTAATTTTATCCCTAGGATAACTTAACATAGGATAATAATCCCATCATATCTATGGATAACTTATCCAAGGACTAATTATTAGTCCCGAGATAACTTATCCCAGATATTGACAACCAAATAAGTGAAACAAATTTTGATCCCGAGATTATTATTTTATCTCGGGATTATTTACATCCAAGCCGCAAACCAAACGACACCTAAGTACATTTGTACATATGTTCCATGGAGAGATAAGGGTACTCGGGAATCCCCTACTTCTATGGTAACTCTTGTTTATGCGACTACACACATTGAGGCCTATTCAGGGGGTTACACTGGACCTATATAGCCTATGGGTGGTTCTAGGATAGTTAAGCTATACATACCCAGTTTAATGGTTTTAAAGGAATGCTAAACCCGATTCTCTTTTCTAGCATGATTATAAATGTATGTGTGGTTATGAATTCATATGGTTGGTTTTCTTGGTTTAAAAGGTTGGAATTATTATATCCTTATCCTGAGTGCATGCTAGAGTTCACTCGCTAACCTCTCTTCGAGCGTTGTATCCCCATGCAATACAGAAACCAGTCGTTCTACTTTTTTTGCTTAGTGATCGGGTTTGGGATCAGTTATTGGATTGAAGTAGTGAGTTTTCATATTTTGAAAGGTACCATTTCATATCATGGATGTCTTTAAATGCTTTGGTTATTTCATAGAAATTGGTTTTGGCTATGGTTGGGGAAATATCCTAACCGGATATTGTATTACTTTTGGTTAGAGGCTTTGTGGGACTACTATGGGTTGGTATGGGCGGTGTCGGTAGTGGTGTTAGCCTTGGTATTAGTATTGGTATTATGGCTGATATCGTTTGACTGTATTTATGGTTATTCCATCCTATTATGTTATGGACTCATACTTGTTATCATTTTGGTTTTGGTATGGTTATTGGTTGGGTATTTGATGGTTGGACTTGCCTGGGTTGGTCATGGTTATGGACCTATTCCAGAGTCTGAAATTGTACAAAATGCTATCTTGTTATATGTTCGAAATTTATCCAACTCAAGGTACATGTTTGGAGGTTGGGTTGGGTAACGGGGTGGTCCCTGATCCTGGTTGGACTTGGGATGCCCATTATGATAAGGCCCCTATTCAGGTCATGTAAAGTTGGTATCAGCTCTTTAGGTTTATGGTTAATTGGGAGTCCACAAAGTCATGTCAAGTAGTATCTCTTTTAAGGGTGTGTAGCGCACCACACTCATAAGAGAGAGGCTATAAGGCATTTAGGAATATTTCTCTTTCTTTAGGTCCGAGGTAATCAATAATCTATATGGGCTACCAAATACCAACCCAAGGAAGTTTGAGGCAAAATATTGTACCCTAGGAAGATGGATAGTCTTACATCAGTGCCTAGGAAGAGAAGTCCCTTGGGATGCCACAAAAATAGGGATCACCTTGAATGAGTTCATATCCGAAGCTTGAATTTGGTTGACCATCATATGTAGCCGTGTCTTTCTGAACACCAACATACATACATCCCTATTATGCGAGCCCGGATGGTAGCTTGTATCATATATAAAATTTATTTGAATTTTGGTCGCTTTGTGATTGTTGAACTCATACACTACAAGAACCAAGGTGGCCACATGATAATATTTCTTTCTCTGATTACTGCACTATGTAAGAGGGCTGAGGTTGATGAATATTCGAGAGAAAATTAGGTATCTCCAAAAATACCAATTTACCCATTAAAGATGCAGGGTGAAGACACAACTTCAAAGATCAAGAAAAGAAATATTGATTTGGGTAAGTTGGTGGATAATGATCTCAATTCTTGTAGACCATACTTAGCAGGGCTATTCCAGGAGCTATCTAGTTAAATATGGCAAGTCCAGGACATGGTATCCAAACTACCTACAAGGCTGGGTGAATCTTCCATAGGTCATGCTTTCTATGTCTCTCAAAGTGACTATGACAAGATCTTAGAGGATCATCGAGCGCAAGGGGCCACTATATCCATCCTGGAGAAAGGCTACACATTCTCAGCCCAGTTACAACAAAAGTTTTGTAAGTATCATGATAAAAAAAAGGAGGGATAAAAAGCAAGACATATTTTTTTACCCAAATGTGGAAAGGGGTGAAAGGATTATGGAAGGTCCTAAATCCAAAGGATCGACTTCCCTCTATGAGATCAGATGTTGATGATGAGATACTGGCTAGATGGTCCAAGGATGAGGAGCCAGATTCTAATGATTCTGATGAGGAGACAGAGACTTATTGTAGCTCATGATGTAATTTTAGAAGGCCCCTTTAACTTTCTTAAGCTTTCATGAATATGCAGTAAGGACACTGCAACTTTTTAGTTGGTGGTGCCCATATCTCCATATTTTATATTTCTTATTTGGTCTATATTATTTGGATTTTTATTGGAATGTTTTATGTTTTATTTAGATGATTTGGTTTGTATTTATTATGAATAATTTGATGATTTGGGTTGTAACATTGGGTATCATGATAGTGTCTATGTTTTGTGGATTAATCATTTTTGTTTTTCATTTCCAAATTTTTATTTTTTAATTTTAGTAGTGATTTGGAAGAGCCTTTCCCTATGATATATTGAGTGATGACATTCTTAAGGAAAAATCGTCATGTTGAGGTGTTGGAGTAATAAATACTGGGGAAGTTTGAGTACCCGTGGTATTAAAAATCGGGATTGACATTGCAACTATGGTGAAGTCTGAGTAGCCATAAGTATTGCCCTCATTAAATCCCAAATGCAAAACAGTGGCTTGTTTAGTGCTAGTGATAGTTAATCCTACGTGGTAAAGTGCAAAATAGGCCACCCCCTTGGTCCAAATTTTTTTCTTTGAAAATCAAGGCCATGGAATTGAATGATTTAGTAACAATACTTTTCTTCTTTTTGTGACTCCAAGGTCTATGGTTGGTAGTAGTGTGATAAATAACTCTTTTTTTTCTTAAGTAGGAAATACAATCGATCATTCTAGAATAGTTTGCATGCTATGTGTGTTGAGCACTAGTCTATTGATTCTCATGCTTACTTGTGTCATCTAGAACTTTCCTCGCTGGTCATTCAAATCTAATCTTTATTAAACGTGGTTGGTGAAATGATCTTAGGCCTTCTTTGTGATTATTGAAATCCGCTTTAGCCAAAAAGCCTGCCCATGAATGAATGGTATCCCTAGTCACCTCTTTTGAGCCTATTGAACTTTCTTTTACAACCACATTAGAAGACTCTAACCATTTGAAAGTTATCCCTCTTTTGAACCCTACCCTCCTTGAATTTTAAATTGCCAACTTGAGGCTAAAAGCCTAAGTTGGGGGTTTAGTGGAACTTGGAAGAGGTGATCATGACCATGGTCTTCTAAATGGGTGCCTAAAAGCAAACCAATGATGGAAAAACAAAGAAAGGGGCAATAGAAAGAAAAACATGAAATTTCAAAAAGGAAAGAAATGAGAAGAAAATGCTTTCAAAAAATGGGTAAACTAAAGTGATATAAGTAGGCACATATGTTATAAAGAAAAGAATAAAGTGGCCAATGGTTTGAGTTTGATCTAGTTAGTGTATTATGTGGAGTTCAAGGAGAATGTAGTCACTTCTATCCCAAATATTTATCCTACCTTTCCCCAAAACCTGCATTACAAGCTTGAAAATTCCTTAAAGATCTCCAACCAAGTGTCTTTGAGTTAGTGGCAATTGAAAATAAGGGCAAGCATATCGCATAATACTTGTTTGCATTGACAAGTTCTTTGTGAGTGTGAGTGCTTGTACATTCATCCCTTATTGCATGTTGAAAATTTGATGTGTTGGGACTTCCTTTCATGAGGAGGCATATAGACTAAGATATATTGGTGAAGTTAACATCTTCTGAAAATTAGGCGAAGGACCATAGTTGCTTTACTATGGATGGAGAGTCACTTCTTGAGAATTGGTTGTTGTTACTTGATTACTCTTAAAATTCCTTTGCACTTTTGAAAGGGTGATTGATTTTTAAGGGGTTTGTATAGTTATCACTTCCCATGCTTGTTGACTAATTGTCAGTGCTAATCAAGTCCAATATTATGGTGGCCATGTGATTGAATAGTGTGAGCTTCAAAGTTAAGTAGTCTTATTGAGTGTGAAGTAGTGTTGCGTGAGGACAAGTAAAGTATTTAAGCTAGGGGTGTTGATGAGTTGAAAATTTCCACTCATTTACATCACATTTCTTACTCACTATGGTGATTTAATTTTATATATGAGACTAATTATTACATGAAATGCACTAATGTCCAGTGTTTGTGATCTTATAGGGAAATCTGATAAAAAAGAATTAAGACAAAGCTAGAAAGGAATAAAAGTGAGTAAAGTTGGAAAAATGATGAAAGTGCAGCTCAGGATCATGCCCCAAATGTTGCTATTGTGACATGGTAGTTTCGATCGTGATCAATCAACAAATCTAGGGATGCGATCGCAAGACGATTCCCCATGATTGCGGGAACATGTGTAGAAAAGAATATATGATTATGACACGAGGGTGCGATCGGGATCATTAGGAAAAAGTCCAGGGGCAAACTCGTACTTTCACGTGCTCAATGCCATGATATAAAAGGTTGAATCCTTCACGTTTTCATCATCCAATTTCAAGTTTTTGAGAGCTAAGAACAATATTTTAAGTGAGAAACAATTTGGAAGTGATTTCCAAGATATTGTTAGCTATTTATTTGGATTTGAAGCTTGGGGATTATCTTTATTTTTCTTTCCATGGTTCAATTCAATGCTAATTTGGGTATATCTTTTATATTTATTTCCATGAGTAGCTAAACTTATTTCTTGGGGTTATGCATAGTCAGTTGTTATTAATGTATGGGTGTTGATTATTTGTCCATATAATTAGTTGTTTGTGATGGGTTTTGCTTTTGTTCTGTGTCTAGTTGATATTTAGGGTTGCAAATCCAATTACCCTTAAACCAATATCGTCATTGAAAGAGGGGATACGGGTAAAGAACCTTTGAACCTATACCATCCTTAAAAGAGATGTTATGGGTGAGGAACAATTGTAAATAATAACTTGAGTTAACTCATTCAATAGCATCATCTTAGAAATAAGGATGCTCCACACTTACAGCTTTGTTCATCCTCGAACAACTCTTTACTCTAAGTATCATAAGTTGAGGAGACTCTACACTTGCACTACAAGCAAGACACTTAAGCTAGTACTACAACACAGAATGTAAGTTTCTACACTAAGTATGTTACAAACACAATTGACAGCTCAAGAATACTACTCCAAACATCCTAGCCTCAAGAACTGACTCACCTAGTTGGCAAACTCATACATATCGTTTAATCAAAGACATTATATAAAAGACCTAAATATTATCAAACATGTGCCCTTAACACAAAAATGTTACCCATAATCAATCATATAAATGCAATTCAAAATAGAATGGGTACAAGAATCAAATTATGGTCACTCTCACAAGGAATTCACAAGTTACACAAGATGAACCATAGGCTTGCCCTTAGTGTAGTACTATTAGAATGTTAAAGCTCAGGATCAAGTAGGTCATTAAGGGTTGTAATGTAGGCTAAGGGGTAGGTAGGAACTATTCTGGCTAGTAATAGTGACTATCTTCCCCAAGCACTTTAATACATCACACTTTTCATTCAATTCATTCCTGACAACCACTTTAACCACTTATGTCTACCTACATCTTTTGTTTTTCCCCATCTCATTAAGCTCAAGCAAATAAACTATGGTGGAAGTGTTTTCTATTCATAACTTATGACAATCTTTATTATTTTCATTACACAACTCCTAACCACAACATATCAATTCCACACACCAATAACTATTACTTTAGGGCTTCACTTTCACCTTTCTCCTACTTGAATTTCAAACTCCTTAACTCAACTTAATTTTACACTAAAGTACTTATGATATTTTGATCAAATTAAGGTATATCAAAGAAGGGGATACAGGCTACAATGAGGTTTCCAAAGAAAATAAGCTAAAGGCTCAATGGGGTTAACTAGGATTATGCACACTGGTAGGTCAAAAGAGGGTATGAAACATAGCTATCAAAGAAATGCCTATATCATCTCCTAAACCCACACTCTTTAGTTTGCTTTGCACACACACCAGGCAAGTTCTAGACATCCCATGCAATAATAAATATACAAACACCTCACACACACATGGCACATGCTCAAATCAAGTAGAATCAACATAAATTCTTAACCAAACAATCACATGGATTCAACATTAAGCTAACCAGTAAAAGAGTCATAATCATGAGCCTAGGAGTCTCAAAAGTAGTAATTCATACAATCAACATGCTTTTTTACAATAAAAGACTTGCATCATGAAATCATAGATAGAACCAACAAGAACATCCACTTATTCTTAACACAAAAAAATTTAAAATTACTCATACAAATGGGAATTTTCCCACCCACACTTAAAAATCTACTTTGACCCCAAAGTATACTTTAAAATAGAGATAGAAATACTCCTTGAGGCCTCTAGGCCTAGCTAGTATCATCTTTATACTTCAAGGGGTACGGGGACCCCACACTTAGTCTTTGCAATTCTCCATAGCTCAAGTTTTCCGGTACTCAAATTTCCCATCAACCTATGACTTAATAAAACAATAACTAGTGAATTAAAAATGAAAAATACTAAAAATAAAACCTACCTTAACTTGGGTTACCTCCCAAGCAGGGCATGATTTAGTGTTGCGGCACGATCCAATCTTTGAATCATCCATTTTCCTTCATTCTCTTCCTCCTTATTGGAGGCTATTTTCTTATTCATTTATTACTTCTTAAGTATGAACTCTCAAGGTCAACAACTCTCTTAATAATAGCCTTTTTAGGCTCATCAATTTGTATCATTTTGGGTTAGGATGGTTGTGGCTTGGGCAACTCAATGAGGAAGTCTGAAAAGGTATTTGGTGGACTAAACTCTACCAACCCATACTTATCCCCTTCAATTACTGTAATCATGCACAAATCATTATAGTGGGATAGTGTTTTGAATGGTTTGTACACTTTGAAAACTATTTCTCTATCATCCAGCCTCATTATGAGAGTTGCCTCTCTCACATCTATCAATGCTCCTCCATCGCCAAGAATGGATGTCCCAAGATGAATGACACTCTTTCATCTGCCTAAGAATCTAAAATAACAAAATCAGTAGGAATAATAAACTTACCAACTTTGATGAGAACATCCTCTATGATTTCTTTAGGACGGGCTAGGGTATGGTCTTACAATTAGAGTATCACAGAGCTCAGACTAGGCTTCCCTAAGCCCAAAGTGTTGAACAAGGAGAGAGGTGTCAAATTAATGCTTGCCCTCAAATCACTAAGTACATACACCACCTCATTATTGCTAATTTGAATGGAGGGCATGAACCTCCTAGGATCTTTGAGCTTTTTGGGCATCTTCTGTATAACTATAGAGCTACACTCCTAAGTAAGTGATACCACCTCAACAACCTATAGATTAAATTTGTTAGTGACCATATCCTTCAAGTACTTAGAGTACTTGGGAATTCCCTACAAAACATCTAAAAGAGGAAGATTAATGTAAAGCTTTCTAAACGTCTCAAAGAACTTCTTGAAGAATGCATCTTCCTTCGCTTTTCTAAGCCTCTGTAGAAAAGGTCGTGATAGTCTCTCCTTCACCTGTTTTGCAACTTTGGTTTTCGAGTACTCAGACTTTCTTAATATTTTAGAAACTTTGTCATCTACCTGTTGAGGAACCAAGTCCACATCTACCTCCTTAGTTGTGTTTGGGGGTTATTCATTGAGCTCTTTACCACTCTTCAAAGTGATTGACATTACTTGTTTAGGAGGTTCAGTGTTACTTGGCAAACCACCTTGAGTCCTGACATTTTATGTTTGCTACATTTTCCCAACCTACATCTCCAAGTTCTTTGTAGATACCTGCTGGCTCTTCATATCTGCTACCAACTATTCTTGAGAAGCTAAAATTTATTTTCGCATCTCTTCTATATTGATAGTGGCCTGATTTTCTTGAACCTACTGCTACTATTAGTTGTTCCATGATGGAATTAAAGGCTGATTTTCCTACTTTTAGTTGTAGGCATTCCCATAATTTGGCCGTTGAGCATTTCCCACAAACATCACTGACTCAGGATTTGCACCACACATGGTTGCGGAATAAACATTGTTGCCACAAATCTCATACCAAGTATATGAGATGATATAGAAGTAAATTAGTTCACCTCCAACATACTTGCAACCTTCTTTGGAGAACTTCTTGAGTCACCATTCCACTCAGGATTTCTTTGTGCAATTTGGTTCAATAATATGTATAACTTAACATATGTCAATTCCAACGCTTGACCACCTATAGCTGAATCTAGTAAAATTTTTGTATTTTGATCAAGTGCCTAAACAAAAGTGTAATATAGTACCTCATTGGACTACTGATGATATGGAAAGACTAAAAAAAGAGCTTTGAACCTATCCCATACATGATATAGGTTCTTATTTGGCTTTTGTTTGAAGCTCACAATCTCACTACACAGTCTTTCCAGATAGAAAGAATCGAATGAGGAATTTTTGAGCTAAGTCATCCCAGGTTATGATTGAACTTTATGGCTCAGCGTTAAACCACTTTTTGTTTTCCCCCAATAGTGAAAAAGGTAAAAATGTCAGCCTAACATAGTAAGTTGACACACCCATTGATATGAATGTGTCACTGATCTCTAAGAAATTCTATAGATGGACTTGTGGATCTTCATGTGAAAACCCCATAAATTTTCCACTACAGATCAAAAGTTGCACCATGTTCTATTTTAGCTAAAGTTACCTCCAGCAATCGGTTTTTGAAAAGGGGAGGTCAAATTTATTGGAAGTGGGATTGGAACTTCGCGAACTGTCCTATGGGCTGGTTGATCTTCAGCCATGAGAGCAGGATTGTCTTGTTCCTCTTGAATTTGCGAGATACGGTGGAGAAGGACTGCTTCTCTCCTTAATTGATTAAAGCATTACTCGGGTTTGAGGCTTGGTTCAACTAATTCCCTATCACTTGCCAGTTTACTAGTCTGCAAACCTATTTCCTATAAATTCAATACCAATACCAAGCGTAAAGCACCAAAGAAATCTAAAAAGTAAAACTAAAACTAAAATAGTAGCCAATTTATAAGTCCCCGACAACAGAGCCAAAAATTTATTGCACCTAAGTGCATACACAAGTGTAAGTGGTCTCACCGAGTAATACAATGGCCTTATAAAAATCCAAATATCGATCCCTCAGAGGCTTATGTTGACAACTATCCAATTCTAGCTTAACTATTGAGATTAAATTAGTGCAATCATAACCAAAAGAGTTTAAGAGTTTGTAATTAAAAGTAAACTAAAATAATGCAGAAAAGTAAAGATTAGACAATCAGTGGATGAAAACCCGAGGCTAAACACTACGAATAATCATACTAAGATATTGAACTTCATTGGTTAGATTACTTATCTTGGTTGTTGATTTGTAGGGTTTATCGTATGCTCATGGTCGCTCAACCTTTAATCTTCAGCCTAACTGAACATTACAACAACATTATTGAGCGGGGATGTAACAATACATTTAGATGCATTGAGATGTTATTCAGCAAGTGAACCAAACAAGGCTTATAGGTATATCCCAATCCTCGATGCTAATTCAAATCCCTTATTTTATAAAAAAATAAGAACCTTGCTCTATTTACCCCCATGTTCTATCCTCTTATTCCCCTATTCTGGTTCATAAAGATGATAATAAATGTATTATAAGGGTTGTGAATCCTTAAAATATTTATATCAAAGATAAATTAAAAACTAAATATGATAAGCAAGCAAAACCAAATCAATTCAAAGCAATAGTAATCATATTCTTGGCCTTAACCCTGAAAAAGGAGTGTGTAGCCACTAATGGATAGGTTTTAATCTATATTGGTATTCTAGGTAGGCCACAATAAGTCGCTAGTCAAGGGTTTGGACCAACTGAACCATAATCAAGATCAATGAACACATGATAAAATCCATGAATAAACTAAAGTAACGAAATAAAAACCTTAATTGAAGTATTTTCTAGCCCCTCTCTAAGTTTTAAAGATGTCCAAGGTGTATAATAATATGTTTAAGTGTCCGCAATGCGCCACCCATTCCATAGGATTAGGGGTCAAAAAACACCAGCTATTTCATGGGAATGAGATCCGAGACATACCACTTAGTCCATGGGAATGGGGGTCGCACCACCCCTCCATTACAAAGGCACACTGGAACATCTAATTTGATGTCTAAACTTTGTCTTGTGCATTTGTCTTCCATCCCAAGACTTTTAGTGTTGATTACACTTGATTTACAGCTTTTTCATAATCTATATATAATAATAATCAACTCACCAAGCATACTATAGCATCAAACACTGTGGATTAGAGCTTAAAACAACAAAACGTTCAAGACAATGAACTAGAAACTTAAACGAAGACTAGTTTTGCCCATTTTGATCTTTAACTTAGTTTTGACTCTTGGATTGATTCAATTGAACCTTTAACACTATAAATAATTTTTTCCACACATAATTATACATTAATAATCTTAGGAAATCATTAAACACATTATAATCCATTGAGATCAACTAGAACAACACCTAGCTTAAGCTAGTAACACTAGTTTTCTCGTTTGAACTTTCAGTGACCAATTTAAGTGCAAACTTGTTTGAAAGACACCATGAACATTGTAATCAAATACTTAAACTCTTGGATTCTCAATTATATTATCATTAACACATTAAGCACACAAGTTGTCCTCAAAATAAGGCAAAATAAGCTAGGATAACAACACTAAGGTGCATAAAACCACCTCAGATCATTAATTGAGGTAGTGGATTGGTAAATTTGAAAAATTTGTGAGGTGTTCGAAACAATCCACTTGAAAGATTTGGTGTTTTATGAAAGATTAACACCATTACCCCAAAATGTAACCTACCCAAAACCCTCAACTAAATTTTGATAAATAATTGACCACCCATGCATGACTCCCAATTAAAATTACATAACCCTAAGGTTTCTATCAATTTGGTTACACTCTTCAATACTGTTCTCTCATAATAGAGTTCAACGTAGTTGTGACAAAACTTATGTAAACTAAACCCTCATTTGTTTTTACATATTGTTTGATTTGCACTATGAGTTAACTTCTAACACACATAGGCCTTTAAATCTAGGCTTTCACTCCATGTGGATTCGAACCCAATCCTAAGTTGGATAAATATATGGATAATGTCCACCTTAAACCTAATATTAGTGTAAGTTTAAGTGTTATCAAAATTAGGCCAATCGAATAGCTTATAAAATCCTATAGGAGCCTTCCTATATCAGCTCGTATACGAAAAAGCATTCCACTTTTTGGTCAAACTTAATCATAAGGACATATGAGCATTGAAAAGGCTAAATTTTTAGTAGCGTGATACAGTAAGGTCGAGATTGAGTAAGGTAAATAAGTTGGATGAATTTTGGCTCCGTGCTTATGAGAGTTCTGCCTATACAAACAATGAAAAAAGTTGTATGATGATAAGAAAATTGATAAAAGATAATTTGAGCCTAGTGATTTAGTCTTGCTGTATAATTCAAGACTTTGCTTGTTCCCTGGAAAGCTGAAGTTTAGGTGGTATGGGCCATTCACCAGGGTTTGGGTATTCCAACATAGTGCTATAGAATTAAAGCATGATGGTGAAGTCTCATTCAAGGTAAATAGGTAGATGGTGAAGCATTATATGGGAAACATTAATGAAGTGAAAGTATGTATTGATATGGACATTGGTGAAGTCTAAGTAGCCAAGGAAACTAAGTTATGCCACGATAGTAAATCAGACGATGCTTGGGAGGCAAGCCAAGGTAATTTCTTTCTTTAAGCATAAAGCAAATGCCTAGGGCATCCCAGGTATGCCCTTGTTCCATTTCTTTACATTATTTGCATGCACTGGGGATAATGTCCAGTCTTTTAGTTGGGGTAGGGTATACCATAGCCGTCATGTATAGTTGTAGAACTGGCATGTCTAGGATAATTTTGAGTAGTATTGTGTTTTGTTTTGTATTGTGTTGTTTTTTTGTGTAATTGGGAGATTTTTGAGTATTTAGGGCCGCTGACATGTTTTTTGTTGTTGATTTTTAAGAAAAATGATACCTCTTCAAAAATTTATTTTTAAAATTGTGTGAATGTATATATGTGTGACCATTGTAGATCTTGTTACGACATTAGATTAAGGACACGATAATCATATCTAACTTGTATATGAACCAGATAGATACTAGTTTGTGATATGAGTGTTAAATCCAAAATTTTGCCTAGTTAGTCTTCCCTAGGTTGTAGGATAGTCGGTTAGGAAAGGATCATAGTCCATTTTTTTATATTAGTCCACTTTTAGCCTAAATAACCTTCCATGTGTTAATAAGTACCCCTTGATCTAAATTTTTTAGCCTTATAGCCTATTTTTCTTGTTACACCTTTCACATTCCCATTTGTTTGCAATGAACCTATTTTGGCCTTGGTCCTCTTTGGAGATTGTGTACCTCAACTTAGGTAAATTACCTAAATTAAAGGTGGCTATCATAGGGGTGCATAATGTAAAGTGGGTATGAAGAAGGGTAAAAATAAGAAAAATGATAGTAGGGCTAGGTGTGTTAGAAAAAGAAAAAGAATATAAAAGAAAAATAAATAAAAGAAACCACACCTAACTCGAATGTGCGATAAAAGAATAAAAGGGACAAATAAGGGTGACATAAAAATGAACTTGGGTTTTAAGTGGACCCCAAAGTGAGTGTAGTTCCAAGGAGGTTTAGTCACTAAATATATCCATAAGTACTATACCATCCCTAAGCTTATATTACAGCTGAATGAAGTCCTATAGTGATCCTAATTTGATTGTCTAAAAACTAAGGTAAAGAAAATAAAGGCAAGCCTATGGTATTGGATGCGCATTGGTGGAACTTCTCTTTTGAATGTGAGTGTCTCTTAACCATCCCTGCATTGGCATATATTATTTCATATGAGTGAGTGGGACTTCTTTGTTGTGAGGGCACATGGGTAGTATTACTAGCTGCTTACTTGTCTGGGTAGTGTAACTTTTATATTGCATGGTTGTCTGTTGCTAATGTAATGTCATACCTTGATTCCCTTGTGTTACATTGTTGTGCTTCATGTATACAACAATTGGTTTTGAATTGTTGAAATAAGAAAGGGTAATTTTTTTAAGCTTAAAGTGTTGATTGTCTGCCTTAGAAAGCTTAGAGTTCTCCTAGTTAAGTGTCGTTGTCTTGTTTAGTTTTATTGTGTTTCCTGAGGACATGTAAACATTCTAAGTTGAGGGTGTTGATGTGTTATGGACTTATAGCACATTTTATGCTTAAAACGATGAAAATATGCAAGTAACTTAGGTTGTTTTTTTTAGATATGATATGTTACTTTATGTTTTTGCAGGAAATTAACTTTTGGGACTAGTCTGGAAGAAAAAGATTGAAAGTTAAAGTTTTTATCCACAGACGTGGGCAAAAACGGCCCATATGTTATACCTGTGATCCATATGTACCAAAGTAAGTGTTAGAACTTGGAGATCCAGAGACTTAGAAGTGCAAGAAAAAGACTCTGTCACTTACAGAGGGTAACCTACAGTCCATAGGTGCCACCTACAGTCCGTAGGTAATAGAGTAGGTTATAGAGAGTCAAAGTCCAGAGAGTTCAAAAGCTCCAAGAGAAAGGGGGCCATCTATGTGGACCACCTACAAACCGTAGGTGGCCAGTAAGTGGCCACTAACCTTGATTTTCCTTATTCATTTAGGAGTTGTTTCCTAGGGTTTCCTTGTAACCTATATATACTCTCTCGACATTTTTTAGTTAGTTTATGCACTCTATATACATACAAACACAT
Organism: Capsicum annuum; assembly: GCF_002878395.1. Taxonomy (NCBI): domain Eukaryota; kingdom Viridiplantae; phylum Streptophyta; class Magnoliopsida; order Solanales; family Solanaceae; genus Capsicum; species Capsicum annuum. Next base: position 86,495,894 of record NC_061119.1, on the reverse strand, counting down.
ATTTGATTTCGGGATTCAAATTTGCTCTTGGTATTACTTTGTTCTTGATTTTGGTTGATAATTCAATTACAGACTTTGGGTTTTACTCATTGATTATTGTGATATTGTTTGAATCAATTATGAATTCCTTTGTTTGTTTCACAATAATGAGTGGCTAAAGCCCTTAGCTTGGGTTGTGGGAACCCTGGCAGATTAAAACAGTAGAGAAAGTGCTAAGTTGTTCTGAATTTATATTCTTGCATATATTGTGATTGTCTTCAGTTTATTAGATTTCTTAGTGGTTTAAAATGTTAATATCCCATGTAGTATATCACTACTTACTTCACAAGAGGAGTAGGGATTAGGAAAACATAATCACAACAGTAATTTAAAGATTAATTGTCGATCTAAGCTAATTAATACTATTTACGTAAGACGGTTATCTATCATCTAATAACTTAAGACTCAAAAAATAATAGTTAACTAGGATCTAAGATAAGGGTTAGCAATGCAACATCCTGAGACTCAAAAGGCAAAGGGTGAAATCTGTCAATGAGTCCACAAGATAGTTAATGGTACATAACTTATCATATTCGACATAAAAGATATTGGGTTGGTTCATCAAAGTACAATAAACCTACCGAGTTGAGAAGCTGGGGAAAACACAGTCCTAGTGTTCGTCTCTGACTGATTATAACCAAAGTTGAGTTTCATTACTTGTTCGAGTTTGCTACTACAAATCCCCTATTTAATTTTTACACTGCTCATTAGTTCCAGCAAACCAGAGATATAATTCCATGTATTCCCTTGGGTACGAACCTAACCAAAGTTGGGTTACTTTACTTGATAGCGACCACTTTATCTTCTATTGGAAGTGTAATTTGGGCATTGATCAAAATCTTGGCATCATTGCTGGGGAATACAATGATGAGTTGTTGACTAAAGTTGCTGAAGTTTTTGGGTTTTTGTTTTATGTTCATAATTGGGTGTACACCTCTGTATGCCTAACATCAAAATTTAAGGTAATCCCTTACTCCCATTGAATCCAACCCCAAAGAGGATCTTACAACCTAATAGTATGATGACAGAACTAGTATGTGTAGGCTATCTTTAAGAGGTTTAGGATGATCCTAATGAGGTACCTCCCCATTCTCCGGGTAATCCTCAAAAGATTATTGATCTGCAGATGAAGCAGTTATTGGTAAATGCAGCTGCTAATCAGAGAAGGGAAGAGAAGGCTCGACTAGCTCAGCAGGCAAAGCTAGACAGGCCAAGACCAACAGTTGATCATTGAGCAACACTCGATGGTAATCAAGATAGAGTTTTAGGTGGTCAATCTCAAGTAATCCTAGCATACTAGTACTTCCATCCATACGATTATGAAGAGGATATGGTATACGTTGATCCAGTAGAAACAGGAGCTATCATTCCTCTTGTACTTCTCCCTAATGTAAAATTTGACATTACTAGTGGCATGATCTATCATTTCAATTTAAAAGGTGTGTTTTTGGGCTTGTCTACAGATGATTCAAATATGCATCTTGCTAATTTTTTTGGGATATGAACCTTTAATACTATTATAGGGGTAGACCAAGAGGCACTCAGATTGAGGTTGTTCCCCTTTTCATTGATTGGAAAAGCTTCTTTGTTCTTTGGGGAACTTTTGAGATGATATATTACCACTTGGAATGAGTCGCACAAGAAATTCTTTAACCATTTCTTTCCTCCATCTAGAATTTTGTAGTTAAAAGATGAGAAATACAACTTCAGGTAACTGCATTCAAAGTCGATGTAAAAGGCTTGGTTATGATTTAAGAAGAAGTTGAGCATGTTACCCAATCATCATATTTCAGGAATGAGCTTGCTGGAGATATTTTATAGAGCCCTAAACATAAGTCCTCGAGCTATGGAAGACATAATCCATGGAGGATCATTCACGAGATTATGCTGGGAAGTAGCTTCTGAGGTTCTAGGTAAGATCTCTCTCACAAATCAAGGGTGGAATACTCAAGAGGTAGAGAGGGGTGCTGGAAGTTATGCCATTGGAACTTATACTGACCATAAAGTAATTGATGATCTCATGCCATAAGAGATTGTGCAGTTGAGGACTGATATTGGGTTGATGATAAAGTAATATGCAATAGTAAATTCTGAGAAGGTAAACAAGGTAGGATCATAAGGTTCAACCTTTAGAGCATATGAGTCTGACTTGGAAGAGAGGGCTAACTATATTTATCAAGAATTGGCAAGTTTTATTTTTAAAAGGAAAGGAAACCAAGGAAGGAACTATTATGGATATAGATACAGATATCATAGTAGGGAGTGTGATGGTGACTGGAGAAAAAAGGACTACAACAAGGAGAAAGGAGATAGGTATATCCCACCGGGCAGTTATGATACTAAATCAAGAATAGAGGAATTTTTGTCCAAACTAGTGAAAGGTCAAGAAAATCAGGAAACATGACTTAAGAAGCTAATATCTCAGGTCTGACCCAGAAGGTCAACTATCATGCAACTGCAATAAAGTAGTTAGAGACACAATTTGGGTAGATGTCTGCTACTTTAAATCATAGGAAAATGGGTACCCTTTTGAGCAAAACGATTTAGAATCCAAACATCGATCATTGTCTATCCATCACCACTAGGAGTGGTGATTCTACTATTGATATCCCTATGCCTACTATCAAGGAGTTTTGGAATAATAGTGTAATGATTAATGATACACCAGAGGTAGAGTCTGAGATATCGATAGGTATTGATGGTGATTCTGAGAATGATAACTATACGGGCAAGGTCAACAAGCCCAATAATAATGTGCACTATTATGGTATGATTACTTCTTTTCCTTTAGTAAAAAAGAAGGAGGACCCTGAAGCGTTCACTATTTTGTGTTCTATTAGGACCTTCAATGTAAGACAGGCTTTGTGTGCCCTTGGAGATGGGATCAATTTATTATCATTGGTTATATACAAGTTTTTGGAGATGGGGACACTCAAACCTACATCCATGAATCTCTTGATGTCCTACTAATATGTGAAGAAATCGGTGGGTGTTTTGAGTGATATAGTAGTAATGGTGGCATCATTTTTGTTCCCAGTTGATTTTATGATTCTTGACTATGAGGTGGATTTTTAAGCCCCAATTATATTGGGTAGACCCTTCCTAGCCACAGGTAGGGCACTAATTAATATAGAGTTGGAGCAGATAATGTTCAGATTAAATGATGAGCAAGTGGTTTTTGATGTTTGTCAACCAGTGCAATAGCCAAATGATATACGAGTAGTGTCGATGATAGACACTATTGATAATGATGTTATGCAAGGGTTTTGACTATTTAGGAAAGACTTAGGGTTAAAGAATTAGAAGATTTGGGGGCTAACAATACTTTACTGATGATCATTGCTGTAGATTTGGAAAAATCACAGGTGGAAGCACTAATATCCATATTTTAGAGGTTCAAAAGAGCCATTAGGTGGACCATAGCAGATATTATAGGAATTCCATCAGGTATTTGTTCTCACAAAATATAGCATGAGCAGAAATATGTTCCCAATATTAAGCATCAGCGTAGATTGAACCCTCTTTTGTTGGAAGTTATCAAGTGCTTGGATGCTGGAGTAGTTTACCCCATTGTAAATAACAAGTAGGCTAGCCCAATTCAATGTGTGCCAAAGAAGGGTGGAATTACAGTAGTGCCCAGTGAGAAGAATGAACTTGTGCCCATGAGACTTGTGACCGGTTGGAGAGTTTCCATGGATTATATAAAGCTGAATACTTGACCAAGAAGGACCACTTTCCTATTCCTTTCATGGATCAAATGCTTGATAAACTAGCAACCCGGGGTTGGTATTATTTTCTTGATGGGTACTCGGGTTACAATCAGATCACTATAGCTCCCGAGGACCAACAAATGATGGTATTTTCTAGCCCCTATAGGACTTTTGTATTCAAGAGAATGCCATTTGAATTATGCAATGCTCCTACCACCTTTTAGCGATGCATGATTTTGATATTTTCTAATATGGTTGAGGAAACGATTGAGGTTTTCATGGATGATTTTTTAGGTATTGGGGACGCTTTTGATGATTATTTGGCCCATATGGCCAGCGTACTACAGAGATGTGAAGAGTTCAACATGGTGCTGAATTGGGAAAATGCCATTTTACGTAAAAAAAAAGAAAAGGTCTTGTTCTTGATCACAAGATCTCCAAAGAGGTTATTCAGGTGGACAAAGCTAAGATTGAGGTAATTGAAAAGTTGCCACCACCAATCTCAGATAAAGCTATACGAAACTTTTTATGCCATCCATGCTTTTATAGGAGGTTCATCAAGGACTTCTCTAAAATTACAAATCCTCTATGCAAGCTTTTAGAGTAAGAGGTGAAATTTTTATTTGATGATGCATGTATGAAAGCCTTCAAGTGCCTTAAGGAGAAGTTGATTTTGGCTCCTATCATTGTATCCCCTGATTGGTCTTTACCATTTGACACATGTATAATGCCAGTGGAGTGGCCTTAGGTTCTACCCTAGGTCAAAGGAGAGAGAATATTCTTTATCCACTTTATTATCCCATCAAGGCATTAAATCCCACATAGAAGAACTATACAGTTATAGAACAAGAGTTGCTTGCAATGTTTTTTACCTCTAAGAATTTTTTAGTTCAATTTGATTGGGACTAAGTTACAGTTCACATAGGCCATATAGCCTTGAGGTATCTGATGTCAAAATAATATGTCAAACCAAAATTAATTCATTTGGTTCTCTTGCTGCAAGAATTTGACTTTGAGGTGAAGGACCCAAAAGGCACTAAAAACCAAGTTATAGATCACTTATTGAGGCTTGACAAGGGGAAATGTAAAAAATAGGGGATGATCTTGAAATAGATGATACTTTTTTAGATGAGTGAGTCTTGGTAGCATCTTAAGATTTAATCCCTAGGTTTGCTGATTTTTCTAACTCTTTGGCAAGTGCTCTTATCCCAAGAAACCTTTTTGTCCAGCAACACAAGAGATTTATGTAAAGGTGAGGAAGTTTTTTTTGGGATGGTGGGTCAAACTTTTTAAATCATCTACTTAACACCCTACTGTATAAATATAGTGTAAGGCATAAGAAGGCAATACCTTACTATCCTCAGCGAGCGGGCAAGTTAAGGTCTTCAATAGAGAGATCAAGTCTATATTAGCAAAGACTATTAATGCCAATAGGACTGACTGGCTTAGAAAATTAGATGATGCATTGTGGTCCTACTGGATAGCTTATAAAAATCCTTTAGGGCCTCCCTATATCAACTCGTATACGGCAAGGCATGCCACTTGTCGGTCAAAATCAATCATAAAGCAATATGGGCATTGAAAAGGCTAAATTTTGAGTGGCATCATACAACAAGGTCATTGAGAAAGGTAAATGAGTTAGATGAATTTTGGCTCCATGCTTATGAGAGTTCTTCCATAGAATAAAGTTGTATCATGATAATAAAATCAAGAAAGGAGAGATTGTACCCAGTGATTTAGTCTTGTATAACTCAAGACTTCTCTTATTCCCTAGAAAGCTGAATTTTAGGTGGTATGGGCTATTCATCATGGTTCGGGTATTTCCACATAGTGCTATAGAACTGAAGTGTGATGGTGAATCCCCATTCAAGGTAAATGGGCAATGGATGAAGCATTATATAGGAAACATTGAGGAATTTAAAGTATATGTCGATGTGGACCTTGGCTAAGTGTTAGTAGCCAAGGCAGCTAAGTCATGTCGCGACAGTAAAGGAAGCATTGCCTAGGAGACAACCCAAGGTAATTTATTTTTTTAAGCATGATGTGGATGCCTAGTGCGTCCTAAGTATGTACTCATTCCCTTACTTTATATTATTTACACGAACTGGGGATAGTATGCAGTTTTTTAGTTGGGACTGGGGTATACCATATCTACTGTGGGTTTTTGTTATCGTGTTTCTTTTCCTGTCGGCTATGGTATTATTGTAGAACTAGCATGTCTAGGATAATTTTGTTTCATATTGTGTTTGGTTTCATATTTTGTTGTGTTTTTGTGTAATTAGGAGATTTTTGAGTATTTAGGGCAGTTGACATTTTTTTTTTTGTTGATTTTTGAGAAAAAAATGATACACCTCCAAAAAAAATATTTTTAAACCTATGTCAATGTATATATGTGTGACCATAGTGGATCTTGTAGCATTATTATTAGGGACATGATAATCATATCTAACTTATGCATGAACCGGATTAGCAGTAGCTTGTGATGTGACTCTGTGCAATGTGTGTGTGTGATGCTACTTCATTCCCTTTGTGGATTCCATCCATAACTTGCCCGGTTAGTCTTGCCTAGGTTGTAGGATAGTCGATTAGGAAAGGATCACAGGCCGCTTTTGATATTAGTCCACTTTTATCCTAAATGACCTTCCATGTGTGAATAAGTATCCCTTGATCCTCATTTTTTAGCCTTATAGCCTATTTTTCTTTTTATACCTTTCACCTTCCTATTTGTGTTACAATGAATGTATTTTTGCCCTGATCCTCCTTGGACATTGTGCACCTCAGCTCAGGCAAATTGCCTAAGTTGAGAGTGGCTATCATAGGAGTGCCTAATGTAAAGTAGGTATGAAGAAGGGTAAAAATAAGAAAAATGATAGCAGGCTGGATATGGTAGAAGAGAAGAATAAAAGAATATAAAAATTAAAAAAATAAATAAAATAAACCACACCCAACCCAAATATACGATAAGAGAATAAATAGGGAGAAATAAGGGTGGAATAAAAACAAAATTGGTAGTTAAGTGGACCCCAAACTGAGTGTAGTTCCTAGGAGGCTTAGTCACTAATATATCTATATGTACCATACCAACCCCAATCCTACATTACAAGCCGAATAAAGTCCTATAGTGATCCTTACTTGACTGGCTGAAAACTAAGGCAAAGTAAATAAGGGCAATCCTATGGTATTTGATGTGCATTGGTGGAACTTCTCTTTTGAGTGTGAGTGTCTCTTGATTGTTCCTGCATTGACATGCATTATTTCATATGAGTGAGTAGGACTTCTTTGTTATGAGGGCTCATGGGTTGTATTGCTAGCTGCTTACTTGTCTGGGTAGTGTAACTTGTCTATATGCATGGCTTTTTTTTGCTAATGTAATGCCATACCTTGATTCCCTACTATCATATTGTTGTGTTTCATTTATAATAAAGTTGGTTTTGAATTGTTAAAATAGGAGGGGATAATGTCTTTTAGCCTAAAGTGATGATTTAATCCCTTAGATAGCTTAGAGTTTTTCTAGTTAAGCATCGTTGTTTTGTTTTGTTTTATTGCCTGAGGACATACAAACATTATAAGTTAAGGGTGTTGATGTGCTATGGATTTATAACACTTTTGACGCTTAAAAAGATGAAAATATGCAAGTTACCTAGGTTGTTTTGTTAGATATGATTTTTTTTGTTATGTTTTTGCAGGAAATCGGGTCTTACGACTATTCTAGAAGAAAAGAGTGAAATTTGAAGTTTTAGACGTGGGAACCTATGGTCCGTCTATGCTACCTACGGTCTGTAGGTGCCAAAGTAGGTGTCAGAACTTGGAGATCCAAAGAATCAGTAGTGCAGGAAAAAGACTCTGTCACTTACGTAGGGACACCTACCATCCATATGGATCATAGGTGACAGATTATGTCATAGAGAGACAAATCCTAGAGAGTTCAGAAGCTATGGGAGAGAGGGGGCATCTACATGGACCACCGACGGACCGTAGGTGCCACCTACGGCCCAATAGGTGGCCTAATAAGTGGCCACCGACCTTGATTTTCCATCTTCATTTTGGAGTTGTTTCCTAGGGTTTCCTTGTAAGCTATATATACTTTTTTATGCTTTTTAGTTAGTTTACACACTCTATATACTTATCAAGATATATTTGATTTTTGGATTTGAATTTGATCTTAGGATTACTTTTTTCTTGATTTTGGTTGATATTTCAGTTACAAACTTTTGGTTTTACTCATTGATTATTGTAATATTGTTTGAATGTCTTCAATTATGAATTCATTTGTTTGTTTTACAATAATGAGCAGCTAAATCCCTTAGCTAAGTTTGTGGGAAACCTGGCAGATTGACGAAGTAGGCAAAGTGCTACGTTGTTCTGAACCGATATTCTTGCATGTATAGTGATTGTCTTATGTTTAATAGATTTCTTAGCGGTCGCAAATGTTAAAATCCCACCTAGTATATCACTACTTACTTCATAAGAGGAGTAGGGATTAGGAAAAGATAATCACAATAGTAATTTAAAGATTAATTATTTATCTAGGCTAATCAGTACTATCTACGTAAGACGGTAATCTATCATCTAATAACTTGAGACATAGAAAGTAAGATCTAACTAGAATCTAGGATAAGGGTTAGTAATGCAACATCCCAAGACTCAAAAGATAAAGGGTGAAATTTGTCAATGAGTCCATAAGATAGTTGATGGTAAATAAATTATCAGACTCTACATGCAAGATATCAGGTTGGTTCAACAAAGAACGATAAACCTACTAAGTTGAGAACCCAGGGGGAACACAGTTCCAGTGTTCATCTCTGACTAATTACAACCAAATTTGAGTTTCGTTACTTCTTTGAGATCTCAACTACAAAACCCCCCTTTTACTTTTCGTACTGCCTATTAGTTCCATTAAACGAGAGATATACATTCATGTATTTACTTTGGTATGACCCCAACCTAAGTTAGTTTACTTTACTTGACAGCGACCGCTTTATCTTCTATTGGAAGTGTAATTTGGGCATTTATCACTCTTTTTCCTTCATAATTCATGCATTAGTAGCAAACGTTACTCTATAAAATATAAAGTACAAAACATGGGTTTCCTCCCAAAAAGTGCTTTATTTATCATCACGGTACGATGTGGATAGGTTGGTTGCTTAGACTTTTCTATCTAACCCATGGGTCGCCTTCCATGATGCGCCTTTTTTAGCCTGGTTGCACGACCCGAGTCAGCTTGTTTACTCAAGATCTTATAAATCTACTGCACAAACCAATCTTGATTTTTTTTTTCACCCAAGTAGGGTTTCACCCTTTGGAAATTGACCTTAAATTTTAGCCCTTTTTTCAAGTTCAATTTTGCCATATGGAAACACTATAACTATTCTATATGGGCCTTTCCATTTTGATTTCAACTTCCCACCAAATATCTTCAGCCTTGAGTCAAATAATAGTTTCGTATCACCCACAGTAAATTTACTCTTGTAAATCTTGCAATCATGATACAACTTCATTTTTTTCTTATATAAGGCTAAGCTCTCATAATCGCAGAGATAAAATTCATCCCTCACATTTATTTGTTCCAGTCTCAACTTAGTCACGTCACTCGATTTCAGATTCAGCCTCGGCAATTTTCATAAGACCTTAAGCTCAAGTTCAATAAGAAAGTGCATGATTTTCCATACATATTATGATATGGAAATGCACAAATAAGAGTTTTATATGATGTTTGATATGGCTATAATACACCATCCAATCTTTTAGACTAGTTTGTCCTATTGGCATTCACACTCTTTCCCAAGATGGACTTGATCTCCCAACTGGAGACCTCAATTGCTCACCCATCTGAGGATGGTAGGCATAGACACTTTATGTTTTACGCTATATTTATCATGTAAGGCCTTGAATAGATGATTGCAAAAATGGGACCCTCCATCGCTAATGATAATCTTTAGTGTCCTAATATAGAGAATATGCTCTTTTTCAAGAAAGTTGTTATACTCTTACCTTCATTGTTAGGAAACACAACTACCTCCACCCATTTCAAAACATAATCGACTGCAACCAATATATATTTCATGGCATAGAAGCTAACAAAAGAGCCTATAAAGTCAACACACCAAACATCAAACAACTCAAGCTCAATGATAGTAGTCATTGGAAGTTCATGTCTTCACGAGATGTTCCCTTGCCTTTGACATTGGTCGTAAACCCTTGCATAATCATGGGTATCTTTGTGAATAGTGGGACAGTAACATCCAAATTGCAAGATCTTATACGCAGTCGTACTCCTTCATGATAACCCCTAAGTGATAAGGAATGGCACACCTCTAACATACTTATCATCTCAACCTCAAGAACATATCTTCGAATCACTCCATCTTAAAAAAAACTTGAAACAAGGATGGTTTATCCCAAAAAAAAACTTTCTTACCTCAAGTATGAACCATTTTTTCCACTGAAATGACACATTTTTTGGATCTAGATCACTTGTCAAAGAGTTGGAAAAATCTGCAAACTAAGGGATTAAGTCCATATTGCTGCCAAGATCTGCTCATCTGGAAAAGGTTCATCAAATTCAAAATCATCCCTTATTTTTAGCATTTCCCCCTCCTCAAGGCATGATAAATGGCCGACTACTTGATTCTCAATACTTTTTTGATCCTTAACCTCAAAATCAAATTCCTACAATAAAAGTACCCTTCTAATCAACCTTGGGTTTACATTTTTCTTCACCATAAGGTATATAAGAGTTGTATGGTCAGTATACACAATGAATTTTGTGAAAATAAAGTAATTCCAAAATTACTCAAATGAAAACACAACAGCAACCAACTCCTGTTCAGTCACAGTGTAATTCTTTTAAGCAGGATTAAGTGTTTTTCTAGCATAGTAGATGGGATGTAAGATCTTTTCTCGCCTTTGTCCTAGGACTACTCCTAGCATCGCACATAACCTCAAATGAAAAGTCCCAATCTGGAGACATAATGATGGGTTTAAAATCAACTTCTATTTTAGACACTCAAACACTCTTAGATTTTAAATTTTACATATTTCTCCAACAACTTGCATAGTAGATTTTAAATTTTTGAGAAGTCCTTCATAAATCATCTAAGAAACCTGCCCTTCATAGACATTAGTCAAGACAATTTCTCAATCTTTGCCTTATCAACCTTAATCCCCTTCTTGGAATTCCTGTAACCAAGCACCACTCCTTTCTTAACCATGATATGGCATTTCTCCCAATTTATCACCAAGCTACATTCCTTATATCTCCTCAGAATATTAGCAAGATACACTAAGAAATTATAAAATAAATCACCCATAACTGAAAAGTAATCCATGAAAACACCAATAGTGTCTTCCATCATATTAGAATAGATAGACACCATACAATATTCAAAAGTGGGAGGGACATTACATAGACCAAAATGCATCCTCTTAAATGCAAATATCCTATGTGGATAAGTAAAAGTGGTTTTCTCTTGGTCTTTGAGGGGAATATAAATTTTACTATACCCTAAATAATCATCTAGAAAACAATACCATCCTTTACCAGTAAGACGGACTAACATCTGGTCCATCAAGGGCATAGAAAAGTGATCCTTCTTGGTATATGCATTCAACTTCCTATATTCCATGCAAACTCGTCATCTAGTGACTGGCCTCATAGGAATTAGCTCATTCTTCTCTTTGGAAACCATAATGATTCCACCCTTCTTTACAATAACAACAACAACAAACCCAGTATATTCCCACAAAGTGGGGTCTGGGGAGGGTTTCCACCCTTCTTTAGCATAAATTAAACTAGGCTCACCCATTTACTGGCAGCAATAGGATAAACCACACTTGCATCCAACCTCTTAATGATCTTTTTCTTCATGACCTATTGCATAGGTGGATTCAATCTACGTTGGTGCTCAATTTTGGGTACACATTCTAGATCAAGTTGGTTTTTGTGAGTATAATTCCTAGGTGAAATTCTAATAATATCAGAAATAGACCATGTAATAGCCCTTTTGAACCTGTGGAAAATAGAAACTAAGGCCTCAAGATGTAACTCGAATAGTTCAGCTGCAATGATAATCGTTAAGGTATTGTTGGCCCCAAAAAGCACATAACGCAGATAAAAAAGGAGGGCCTTGAGCTCCAAAATGGGAAGCTGCTCAATAGATGGTTTAGAAAGTGGGGTTACTTTATTCTTTAGATTAAGATCAAACTATTTTGGTGCATAAGTGTATGAGCCCCTACTAACAAGTGCGCTTATGATCTCATCATACTTGACGATACCATCACCGACAAAATTTATTATTACTATTGCAAGTGCCTCAACATCGTGTCTTTTCTCAATACGAACTACCAACTCATCTTAATATATGGTATCTATCATAAAGATCACACACATATCTTTTGGATTTTTTATGAAATGCATACATTAAAATTACTTGCTTATTATTAAAACAAAACTTCATTTGCCCCATCTCTATATCAACCAATGCCGACAAGTCATGAGGAAAAGTCTTTCCAATATGATGGGAACCTTAAAGTCAACCTCACAATCAATAAATACTAGGTCACCTAGAAATACAAAAGATGCTACCTTTACCAGCACGTGACAAAAGATTCCCATTGGCTTCTTCACAGTATGATCCACCATTAGAAGTCTCATAGAGGTTATTAGAACCTTGGTGGTTGCACCACACAGTGAGGGACTAGGTCCCTCAAAATCAGTCACTGGCAATGAATTAGTAAAACACTAGGGAAGGTTAAACTTTGCTGAAAATAAAGGAACACACTGATTTAATATGGAAACCCCCTTACTCCAAGAGGAAAAACTACGTCTTTCCCTCACAAGCTCTCCAAAATCTACTATAATCAACCTCTTAATTACATACTTGACTTGAACCTAACTCTAGGTTCCTCCTTCTTGTAACAACTCTACTACAAGCTTAACTTGACAACTCTACCAAGACTCCGCAACACTGATTAAGTCTAATTAGTAACAAGCTTATGCAACTCTACCTAAGCACTTTCAAAACAAAAATAAAGCATTACTCTTATAGTATGAGTAATTCAATTACAAACCAATATCTAACTTAAGAATGTTTACACTATCAGCATACAAAAACAAAGAACTTAAGCTAAAATTGAGTTTTTGCCTTTTTCTCTTTTCACTCTTTTGAATTTGCAAAAATCACTTGATAGAGAAACATCTTTTTACTTTTATTGATGAGTAATGATTAAGGCTGAAATGCCATTGGACCAGGTATCCTAAATAGTACAAGTAGCACCTACGCAGTTTGTTACATAAAAAGAAAAACTGTGTAGACGCGTGCCAGCAAAACTATTGCCTTGAACTTCCAGGGACCTGGTCCTTTGTAGTCACCTGTTCATCATCAAAACAAGATACAACAATTCCCCCCCCCCCCCTCCCCTTTTTGATGATGGCAAACCAGCCATAGAGCTTTGAGAATTAATATACATTCATCACATTTAATCAGTGTGATTACCACTACTAAAGATAAATGTTCCCCTTATCATTTAATCATTATGTTTCCACCATAATACAACATAGGGACCTAGTCCCTTGTTGTCAATTGATAGCAAAGATTACCAATTAACTTTCCCAATCAGCCTTTCCCTGTCAATATACCTTCATACCTGGAAATCCTATTGAAAAGCACCAGGTCTGAAAGTACCACTAGTCATCACACCGTCAAAATACATTACCAATCAAAGTCTCCAAAATCTCCACAGTAAAATTTGGAAATCTGGAAGTTTCCAAAGCTAATTGACAGGGGGTTATTTTGACCAGCTCCTCAAAATACATTGACAAACGCATTACCCAAATTTCAATCTAGGTTATGTAATAGTAGAATGAGATTTTTTGCAACCCAAGTATCACCATTCATCACACCATCAGAGGGGTAATGTATTTTCAGGGATAAGTCTTCATCCGAAAGGTAAGTGAAGAAGCAATTTAGCTTTCAAAGGTTAGGATAGTTAAGTGGGCAGGGTGCATGGAGTTAATGCAAAGATGAGTTTGATTTCAATTTTGGGTAAGATAAATTTTTTGACAAGGAGAGAAAAGATATGACCTTTTCAATCAGAATAAAAAATAAAAACATGCACATTCACGAAATTAAATTGAGAGATGGGACTAGGTCCTTCTCTTTCTTTGAGTGAATTCTTAAGTTTGTACATGCTTCATCTATTTTCTTCCAAAGATATTCCCAGGTGTATACCTAAAAAGGTATGTTATTAAGTTAGACTAACAAATACATACTTTACCAAGGATACTTGTCTCCTAATAATAGATAATTTTGTGGAGAACTATTGATTTATATGGTAGGTCAGGTCATTTTGATCAGTCATAGCTTCAACCTACTCTTCAAAAATTATTTTTTGTGATGTGCCTTAATAAAGATATCTGTTATTTGATCCTCAATCTTGGAAAACTTCATACATATGGCCCCTTTCTCAACATTGTCTCTCAGGATGTGATGCCTCACATTAATATGCTTAGTTCGTTTGTGCTGCACTGGATTCTTAGCCATGTTTGGAGCACTTGTGTTGTCACACATTAGAGAGATAGTGTCTAATACAATACCAAAATATTATCCATAATAATTGGGCATAACAAGAAGCTGCAGCGAAATCTTCAACTTCAGCAGTAGATAGAGCAACTGAGTTTTGCTTCTTATATCCCTAGGAAATTAAGGATGAACCAAGAAAATATGCCATTCCTAAAGTTCTTTCTATATCTACCAAATATCGAGCATAGTTAGAATTAGCATAGCCCAACAAGTCAAAATTATAACCTGATGGATCCTATAGGACTAGGTCCCCTGTCCCTTTTAGATACTGAAGAATTCTTTTTACAGCTTTCAAATGAGACTCTTTTGTACAAGCTTGAAATCTAGCACACATTTCTACACTAAATACAATATTAGGCCTACTTTCAATGAGGTACAACAAGAATCCAATAATCCTTCTATATATTGTCTCATTTCCTGAAGGACCTAGTTCATCATTATCCATTTTGAGTTGGATCCAATTAGAGTATCAATTGGCTTAGAATATCTCATGTTATATTTCTTCAGTAACTGTTTGATGTTCTTCAATTGACAAATCATTATCTCTTGAGAAGTTTGTTTAATCTGTAGGCCTAGGAAGAAGCTAAACTCACCCATCATACTCATTTCAAATTCACTCCCCATTAGCTTAGCAGACTCTTCACATAGGGATTTAAAAGTAGCTCCAAATATTATGTCATCAACATATATCTAAACAACAAATAGGCTACTACCACTGGTCTTTAAGAATAGAGTATTATCTATATTCCCTCTATTAAATCTATTTTCCAGGAGAAACTTTGAGAGTCTCTCATATCAGGTCCTTGGTGTTTTCTTTAAGCCATTAATAGCTTTGTCCAATTTAAGTACATGGTGAAGAAAATCTATATCTTCAAAACCTGGAGGTTGTTTGACATGGACTTCTTCCTTCAGGTTTCCATTCATAAAGACACTTTTGACATCCATTTGAAGTAGTTTGGATCCTATAGATGCAGTAAATGCAACAAGAATCCTGATTGCCTCTATTCTTGCTACAGGGGCAAAAGTCTAATCATAGTCAGTCCCTTCTTCCTATTTATAACCTTGAACAATCAGACTTGCTTTGTTTTTGTTAATAGTTCCATTTTTATCGTACTGATTTCTATGCACCCATTTGGTTCCAATGATTATTTATCAACTGGTTTGGGGATGAGGTGCCAGAATTTTCTTTTTTTAAATTACCAAATTTCTTTTTGCATTACATTAACCCAATTAACATCTTTCAGGGTTTTTTTCCCATTCTTGGGCTCAGTTTAGGATAAAAAGGATGAAAATGCCATAGCATTTCTGGCTTGAGCTTCTGTTTAGACTCTTGTTTCCAAGGATGTAGTCAGATTCTCGAGGGAATGAGAGGATTTTTGCCTCTAGTTTTGCCTTCTGAGATTGATTCCACTTGGACCAGTTCCCTGCAAATCTTGACTAGTCCTTTTTTGTTATTCTTCTACTGAAGCTGGTGTTTGTCCCTGAGTTTCTAGATCACCATCACTTTTATCATTCTCATCTGTATCATTTATCCATTGATCATTATCTTCAGGAATAACATCCCTTTGAGCAAGAATGGGTTCTTCAACTTCTGAATCTTCACCATTACCTAGGTTCATTTGATCTCCAGACACATCAAATATCATATGAACACTTGCTTCAAAATACAGAGTTTTTCTATTAAATACTCTATAAGCCTTGCTTGTTGAGAATAGCCTACAAACACTGCTTCATTACTTTTGGAGTCAAACTTTCCCAATTCTCTTTTGCCATTGTTCAGCACAAAGCACTTGTACCCAAATGGTCTGAAGTAGTCTAGCTTAGGCTTTCTATTAAACACCAGATCGTATGGAGTATTATTTAGGTGTGACCTAATCAAGCACCTATTAGTCACATAACAAGCACTATTTACAACTTCAGCCCAGAAACTCTTTGGAAGACCACTATCAATCAGCATAGTCCTAGCAATCTCT
Organism: Capsicum annuum; assembly: GCF_002878395.1. NCBI lineage: Eukaryota > Viridiplantae > Streptophyta > Magnoliopsida > Solanales > Solanaceae > Capsicum > Capsicum annuum. The sequence continues at coordinate 86,479,592 of NC_061119.1, read as the reverse complement.
ATGAGTGTTCTATTCTTTCTTTCAACAACTCCATTTTGCTGTGGAGTTCTAGGAGTAGAAAAGTTATAACTTATTCCATGCTCAGCACAAAATTCAGCAACTTGAGAATTCTCAAATTCAGTTCCATGATCAGACTGAATTCAACAATTTTGCAATTTAGTTTCATTTGAATTTGCTTGGAAAGAGACACAAGAACCTCATATGTTTTATCCTTGGTTCTTATAAACATTATCCAGGTAAACCTGGAGTAGTCATCTACAATAACACAACACATATTTATTCCCTCCTCTACTTTGGACTTTAATAGGTCCTCATAAATCCATGTGCAGCATTTCTAGGGGTCTAGAAGTGCTCACCTACTTCTTCAATTTGAAGGAGAATCTAGTCTGTTTACCTTTAACAAAAGCATCACAAACTTTGTTGTCTAGAAATCTTAGCTTTGGAAAGCCATGGACCAGGTCTCTTGAAATCAACTTGTTTAATAAGGAGGAACTTACATATCCTAGTCTTTTGTGCCCTACATTATCATCTTTACTTTGAAACTTAAACAAGTTAATTCCCTACATATACGATTTTGATTCTTTTGGACTTGAAAATAATTTTTCCAGATTTCATGCTTGATACAGTGCATCCATTAGATAGAATATTACCTCATTTTCTTTTTCACAAATTTGAGATTCACATATAAGGTTGTACTTAAAATGATTTACATAATACACATCTTTAATTGCATGATTAAGTGATTTTACAATCCTTCCAATACCTTGAATATACCCCTTTAACCATTTCCAAAAGACACACATCCTCTTTGAAGTGTCTTGAGGGAGAGAAAACAATCAATCCTTCTAGTCATGTGTCTTGAAAAACTATTGTCCTTTAATAAGTTTTGGTTGCAATCCCCTTTTTCTACCTCATTTTCTTCTTTATCTTCAATATGTGCCATAAGGGAAAACAAGGAACCAAGGGTGATTTCTTTATCATTCTTTTTCAGCATAAAACCATCTTCATACTCTTTATCTTTCTCAGATTTACTGGAGGAGTTTCCTCATGCAGCCAACACCTTCTTTACTATACAACTAGTTGCATCCTTTCTTCTTGACTTTTTAGGATTCTTATCCTTCTTTTGCATTGGGCAGTTCCTAATGAAATCTTCAGAACAACCACTTTTGTGACATATTTTTAATTTTCCATCCTATTTTGTAAGCTGACCACTTCTCTTTATTGCTCTAACAATCCTTGTTGCCAGAAGAGCTATGCCAGTGTCTTCCTTACTTAAGTCAAACATTAAAGTCTTCAATGTCAATGATCTCTCCCTTTTTACTTCCTTCTTCTCCACTCCTTGCTTACTAATGGCATTTGTTTTGCTTTCCTAGAATTTTTGAATAGTTTCACGTATTGTTGTAAATTTTTTGTATAAAGGAACCCTTTCTCCATTTTCCAAATTAACTGAAGAAACCATGATAACCAAAAAACTCTAGGTGTGAACTTTTAAGAGTGAACCCGCTCTTATACCAATTGTTGGAACCTTGGGGGTTGCACCACACAGTGAGGGACCAGGTCCCTCAAAATCAATCACAGGTAATGAATTAGTAAAGCACTAAGGACAGTAAAAGTTTGCTGAAAATAAAGGAACACACTGATTTAATGTGGAAACCCCCTTGCTCCAAGAGAAAAAGCCATAACTTTCCCACACAAGCTCTCCAAAATCCACAATAATGAACCTCTTCATTATAGACTTTATTTGGACCTAACTCGAGGTTCCTCCTACTTGTAATAACTCTACTACAAGATGAACTTCACAACTCTATCAAGACTTCTCAACACAGATTAACTCTAATCAGTATCAATCTTAGGCAACTCTATCTAGGCACTCTCAAAGCAAAAATAAAGCATTACTCTTATAGTATGAGTAATTCAATTACAAATCAATATCTAACTCAAGAAAATTTATGCTATTAACATACAAATACTAAGAACTTGAGCTAAAATTGAGGTTTTGCCTTTTTCTCTTTTCACTCTTCTGAATTTTTAAAAACCACTTGATAGAGAAGCATCCTTTTCTTTTTATGGATGAGTGGTGATTAGGGTTGAATGCCAATGGACTAGGTTTCCTAAATATTACAAGCAACACCTACACAATTTGTTACACTAGAGGACAAAATTATACAGACGTGTGCCAGCTATACTATTGCCTTGAACATTCAGGGACCTGTTCCCTTGTAGTCATATGCTCATCATCAAAACAAGATACAATAGAGGTCGGTGTAGAAGACGTAAACCCATTACTTATAAATGACTAGAGGCATCAAGTTAATACTAGAACCCAATTCACATAAAACCCTTGCAAACTTTGAAGACTCAATAGTACAAGGAATCGTTAAGGCTCTCGAATCTTCTTTCTTATCAACTAGAGAGTGAGAAGCAATTGTACTGCAAAGGTGCACATTATCTGTAGGCTTAAATCTCACTGTCCTCTTCTTTGTCACCAAGTCCTTAATAAATTTTTCAACGCCTGGTATCTATTTGAGAACCTCCACAAGAGGGATGTTCGCTGACAACTCCTTCAGCATTGAAATAAACTTTTGACATTTTCCCTCTTTAGATTTCACCTTCATTATTTGGGGAAAAATATAAGGAGGTCGTGGAATGGGCTTCAATACTAGTGTAACCTCCTCACTCTTTCTTATGTCAGCCTTAACCCCTTTCTTAGTAACTAGAGGCTTTTGAGATGGATCTTCATTCACCACCAAATTATTTTCTTCATTCTCATCCACCTCATCAATGATCACATAGTCGTTCCTCTTGTCATCAACCACAGGCATAAGTGGATCAGTAGTAGCCTTACTAGTTTGAGTAGTGATGGCAAGGCAATGTCTATCATTCTTAGGATTTTGGATTTTGTTTCTCAAAAGTATGCCCGATCGACACTGGTTCAGTGCAATAGACATTTTCCTAAATTATTTCTCAAGCCATTTAATAGCGGTCATATTAGACTCAACTTTTTAGCTTATCCCAGAAATATCTACCCTAATTTCCTTAAAGAATTCTCTTGACTCTCCGACCCCTTAACAAGTTTCATAAGCAAAGCTTCCATCCTTGAATTTCCAAACTCAGTATCATGGTTCCCCGGTGGAACATATAGGTCATTTTTATCTCTATAATCACTTTGCCTCTTCCAATCACCATATTTGTCCCTACTAATTCTCTAAACCCAGTCTTATTATAGTTGTCTCCATAATAGTTTTGACCTTGATTTCCTTGCCTAGAGTTTCAATGTCTTGATTAGACCCTTGTCCCTTTAGTCAAAAATCCACCACCTCTCTATCAAGATATTTATCCTCCTCCTTAAAGTTCAAATTTTTATATCTGGAAACCTTACCTAGCACACCCTCTGCATTGACCTACTCCACTCTAACTCAACAAATTTCGTAGTAAGCAATCCGATCGTAGTTCTCAATTGTCCACCTCTTGAGCCACTATCTTATCGAGTGCTTGATGTTTAGTAAAGGCTCCAATTGCATAAGTACCAGCTGATCTGTCTACCTCTCGAGTATGCCACTCTCGGTTGGTTTTTATAATCTGATCTAAGATCTCAGAAGCATGATCCCATTGTAGAGTGATAAAGGTCACACTAGTGATAGTGTCTGCTGCATCCTTAGTATTAGCATTCAAGGCTTTGTAGAATATTTCTAACATATTTCTACTAGTAATCATGTGATTTGGCATATTCCGTAGCTTCTTCTTGAACCTCAACCATGTCCCTTATAGTTCCTCTGAATGCAACTATCAAAAGTTTTATATCACATCTTTCAATTGTAGTATTCTATAGGTCAAAAAAATTAGTCTAAGAACTGAGTCCTCAACTCATTTCATTGTAATAGATTTATAGGGTAACTCTCCTAACCATAGAGTAGCTTCTCCTGTCAAAGAGAACAAAAATAAACATTGTTAAATAGCCATCTAACTCACTCCAGGTAGATTATATGAAGTACAGATCCCCACAAGGTTCATGATATACATGCTTGCATCATCAGTAAGCAGTACAGGAAACACCGCCTTCAAATTCAGTAACGGGATTATCACACTCGTGATGTCAAACTTAGTACCTTAAGGTAATTCTGGTGGAATAATTATTTCACGACCCTATTTCTCAAGTCATGATGGTGAATCCAAGTCATAGCATAGAACGATAGGTAATAGGCTAGTGGACAGACACTAAAATAGACTATATATAATGATAACATTTGTAATGATAGTGATAAATAAAAATAATTGTATATAATATATAAAAAAAAAAAAAGAGAAAAAGGACTAAGAATACAAATGAATCCCTTCCAAGACCTGGTAAGGTTGGCACTAAAGCCACTACTAAAAGACACCCAGAGTACTAGACAAAATCCAAAATATACACAATATATACAAGCAATCTTGAGTACAAAATACTAAACTAGAAAAGATAGAGGAGGATCAACCTCGAACAACAATAACCTCACCCTGCTCTAAATCAATACTAAAAAGTAGGAACCACGTCAACACCGACTGCTAGTACTCAGGTCTGCATCAAGGAAAATATGCAGAAGTGTAGTTTGAGTACCAAAGCAATGGGTACTCAGAAGGCATCATTGGTCTACTAGCTTAATACAGGAAAAGTATAACTAAAACGTGAGGGAGTAATCTAAGTCAACAGTAAATAGGGATAGAAAGGTAAAACAACTACCAAGCTACATAAATATGATAAAGGAATAAGTATAAGAAACAACAATAAACCCAGTGTATTCCCACATAGTGGGGTCTGGGAAGGGTAAATTGTACGCAGTCTATACCACTACCTCAGGAGAAATAGAGAGGTTGATTCTGATAGACCCATGGTTTAAGACAAAGAACAGTAAACAAAGTCATAATTAAACATGAATAAGATGAAATAACAGAAATAAGACACCCACAAAGTAATACCATACACTAACAAACCAAAGGCACCCACCACCCCCATACCCTTCTAACTAGCAGCTCTAACCTATGGAAATTGCCCTAAGACTACCAGCCCAGCTACATCAAAGCTCTCATAACTATGGCTACGATTCACCCACATGCACTAGCCTTCTAACCTAATCTGCATCCTCCATACCTTCTTATCTAGGGTCATGTCTTCAGTAAGTTGTAACTGCTCTATGTCACATCTAATCACCTCTCTCCAATATTTCTTTGGCCCACCCCTACTCCACCTAAAATCATCCAAAGCTAGCCTCTCACACATATGAATTAGAGCATTTATGTCCCTCCTCCTCACTTCCCGCATCTTGTCCTCCACCGAAGCCACTCCCACCTTTTCTCAGATAGTCTTATTCCTAACCCTATCTCCTCTAGTAAGCCTAAATAGCCAATGCAACATCCGCATTTCTTCCATCTTCAATTTATGAATATGAGAGTTCTTGACTAGCCAGTACCCTACTTCTTACAGCATGGACGGATAAACTGCCACTCTTTGGAATTTGCTTTTAGCTTGGGCGAAACCTTTTTATTATACAACACTCTCGATACGAGCTACCACTTCATCCATTCTTCCCTATTACAGTGGGAGATATCCTTGTAAATATCTCCATTCCCCTGAATCATAAACCCAAGATACTTACAAATATCTCTCTTAAGAACAATCTGGGAATCCAACCTCACTACCACCTCATCCTGCTACCTCAAGTCACTAAAATTGAATTCCATATACTTTGTCTTGGTCCTACTCTACCTGAACCCTTTAGAATCAAGGGTTTATCTCTAAATATCCAATTTATTATTCACACACCCTCGTGTATCATCAATCAAAATTACATCATTTGCAAAAAGCATAACCAAGGCACCTTTTCTTGAATACATTGGGTCAACACATCCATCGCCAACGCAAAAATATGGACTAAGATTTAATCCCTAATGCAATCCTGTCAAGATAGGAAAATGCTCTAAATCTCCTTCTACCATCCTTACCTGAGTCTTCGTTTCATCATACATATCCTTAATCTAACTGATGTATGCCACCAGGACCCTTCTCACCTCCAAGTATCTCTAAAAAAACTCCCTAGGTACTTTGTCGTACTTCTTATCTAAGTTAATGAACACCATGTTGTAAGTCCCTCTTCCTTTCCTTATACTTCTCCACTAATCTCTGCACTAGGTTAATTGTCTCTATCATCAAGCGACCAGGCATATATCTAAACTGATTCTCTAATATAGATGTGATCCTTCTCAACCTCTGCTCTACCACCCTCTCCAAAATCTTCATAGTGTGACTCAACAACTTAATAACACTATAGTTGTTGCAACTCTAGATATCACTCTTATTCTAATATAAAGGAATCATAGTACTCTATTTCCAAGCCTCGAACATTTTTACAGTCTTAAAAATTTTGTTAAACAATTTAGTCAACCACCTTAAACAATCCCCACCAGAAAATAAGTATAAGAGACATAGAAAATAAATAACGTAGTAATAAAAGTGAAGTTAGGTGTATTTATACACTTTAGTGTTACTATTCTAGCTTGTTTAGTATTGTTTTGAGGATAATTCATGTGTTTATATATGATGATGATAAAAATAAGAATATAAGTGTTAAAGGGTATGATTACAATGGTTAAAAGTTTTTTCAAACAAGTTTGTACTTAATTGAGTCATTTAGAGTTCAATCAAGGAAACTAGTTTTACTAGCTTGAGCTAGTTGTATGTCTAGTTGGTTTCGTGGGATTCCATTGTATTGAGGGAGTTCAAAAGGGTTTAAAAGTGTAATTATAAGTTTAATAACTTGTTGGTAATGTTCAAAGTTCAATTTTAGTAAGTCAAGAGTCGAAACATAAAGTTAAAGATTATCGTGGGAAGCCTAGTCTTAGCTTGTGTTTTTTCATCGTTATGGATATTGTGTTGTTATGATCTCTAATACGTGGTGTATGATTATGTAGGAAGCTTTGTGAGCTGATTATGGTGATATATTAATGATATAAATTCTGTAAATCCATTGGAAATACACTACAAAGGGCTTGGGACAAAGATTGGACGACCAACACTTAACCAAAATATTGGAGGCTAATTCCAGTGAACCAACTCGATATAGACATGATGTACCACTCACTTGATGATATTACCAATGCCCCATGTTGATTATTCCATGGAATACTCAAGGATATGCGCCACTCCCTTAAATGAAATACCCAATGCACCGCACCACCTATTCCAAGCACAGCGAAAAATGCAATTCATATCCTACATGGCTTAGGCTTATATTCTTCTATAAATACCCAACCTTGTACATGTATTGGGAATCTTGGAACATCTTGGACAAGTGTAGAAGCTGTTGGCTCTTTGTTTTTAGTTTTTTTTAAAATTTTTTAATTTAGCTTCTTTATGTTTTTGATCATTTGTACAATTAATTAAATGATGATTATGAGTATGAGCGGCTAAGAACTCCCTTTTCAGGATTAAAGCCAAGAACATGACTACTATCGTTTTGAATTGATTTCATTTAATTTTCTTATCATATTTGGTTTCTTGTTTATCCTTGTTTTAATTACTTTGAAGATTGATCACTTTTAGAATACACATATTGTCAACCTTGTAATCTCGGGAGTGGGAATAGGAAGATAGAACGCGGGAATAAATAAAGTAGGGTTCTTATTCTTTATAAAATGAGGAATTTGAATTAGCATCTAGGGCAGGAATATTCCTAGAAGCCTTACTTGATTCACTTGTAGGATGATAGCTTAAAGAACTTAATTGGATTATTACATCTCCTCTCAACGATGTAGTAGTAGTATCCAAATTAAGTAAATGGTTAGAGTTCAGGAGACCATGGTCATGCAATTAACCCTATGAATCAACAACCAAGCTAAGCGAGTTAACGAATGAAGTTCTATAACATAGTATGATTATTCAACGTTCTTTAACTCTGGGCTTTATTCCATTGATTATTTCAAGACTTTATTTTATACATTGTTTCATTTACTTTAGTTTCCAAATATACAAAAATCTTATTTGGTTACACTTACACTGGATTGATCTAAATTTTGAACTGAAATCAAATAGTTATTAGAACAAGTCCCTGTGGGATCGATATTTGGCTTTCTTTAAGGCCACTATATTACTTAGTAAACCATGTACACTTGCATGTCCACTTAGGCGCTGTAAAAAAAGGTAAGCAAAATATAACATAAGTGGAGCCATAAGCCCGCTAGGCACACTGAGGAGGACAATTAACCCAACCGTGTCCCCATAAGCCGATGGGACACACAAGAAATAATTAATGATGCAACTTTCCCTAGAGGAGCAGTAGAATTATTTTCTCTGTGGTAGATGACATAAGGATTATACTAGATGGATGATCGCTTGACTCGGGTTTTTCTTGTTGATGACTCAAGGTTTTCTTGGTTGGGTCATGAAAATCGGGTTGATTTGAAAATCAAGTAATATCCACAGCGACATACTTTATTTTTGTAATGGGATCAAAGTAATTTGTGATGTCGGATAACCAGTGAAGACACATCTCACAACTCTAGGATCCAATTTGTCATGAGAGGTCCTGGTTATATAAACATAACACAGACCCAAAAATAAAAGATATAGATTAAGAATCTATAAATATATTTATGAATCCCAATCCTAGAAATATGGCATCCCACTTTTATTTACTACCTAGGACTTCAATACATTTAGAAATTAGGTAGAAATCAAATATTTATTAGAACAAGTCCCTATGGGATCGATATTTGGCTTTCTTTAAGGCCACTATATTACTTGTAGACCACGTACATACTTGCATGTACGCTTAGGCACTGTCATGTTTTTCGTGCAATTTTCGGGGACTTGTAATATGGAAACTATTTTGTCATTAGTTTTACTTTTTTATTTCTTTGGTGTTTCACGTTTGGTCTTGGTTCTGTATTTGCTAGAAACAGGTTTTCAATGTAGTAAGCTAGCAAGGGATCAGGAATTGGTTGAACCAAGCCCTGAATCCGAGAAACTCTTCCATCAACAAAGGAGACAAGCAATCCTTATCCCCCAAATTAAACAAATCCAAGAAGACCAAGAGAATCCTGCTTAAATATCTCAGGAACAATAAGCTCGCAGGATAGTTCGTAAAGTGGCAGTCCTACTTCCAACAAACTTGACTTTCTTAATTGAAAAACTGACTACTGGGGGGAACTTTGAGTTAAACATAACATGGTACAACTTTTAATTAGTAGTGGACAGTTTGCAGGGCTTTCACATAAGGATCCACAAGTCCACTTGCAGAATTTCATGGAGCTCACTAACACATTCATTCCGACTAGTGTGAATACTGATTATGTGAGGCTGACACTTTTTCCCCATTCACTATTGGGGGAAGAAAAAAGGTGGTTGAATGCGGAGCTGACAAATTCAATCGCAACATGGGGCTTGGAAATTCCTGATCCTGTTTTTTCTATCTAGCAAGACTGTGAGACTTCGTAGTGAGACTATAATCTTTAAACAGAGGCCAGATAAAAACCTCTATCATGCTTTGGAGTGATTCAATGCACTTCTCCAGGACTGTCCAGATCATCAATAGTCAAATAAGGTACTGGCTCATACTTTTGTAGAAGCACTTGATCACAATACAAAATTTTGCTAGATTCAGCCACAGGTGGTAAAGCGTTGGAGTTGACTTATGCTGAGTTGTACACTTTATTGATCCGTATAGCACAAGGGAATCCCGAGTGGCATTCAGAATCAATGAACGCAACAAAAACAATTATAGGTGTATTAGAGGTGCACCAATTCAGTATTTTATCAGCTTAGGTTTCTACATTACAAAATTTGATAAAACACCCAATTTAGCAGCCTAAAAATGGGAGCTGCACAGCCTGTAGCGTTTGTTAATGCAGTTTAGCAGACTAGTGGTTGGTGTGAGATTTATGGCAACAGTGGTCATTCTGTAGCCATTTGTGTTGCAAATCCACAGTCAGTGATGTATGTGGTAAATACTTAGAGTCCTAATTATGGGAACGTTTACAATATGAAATGGTAGAATCAACCAATAAATTAGCCTTGGAATGCAAAACAGCAGCAAATTCAGCAACCATAGGCACAAGGAAATTAGTCAACTAGCAACTTTGAAGAGATGATGAAACAAATTCTAGCTAATCAAACACAGTAGGCTACAGATGTAAAAACTAGCGAGAGGCCACAAAAAACTTAGAGTTGTAGTTGGGGCATTTATCATAGTCACTAAATACCAGGCCTCAAGGTAGGTTTCTAGGAGATACAGAAAATCCAAAATAAGTTATGGCAATCACTTTGAGGAATGGTAGAGAGCTTAATGAGGAGCCTCCCAAGGCTACTAAGGAGGTAGATGCTAATTTGGTGACCCAACGGGTAAATGAAAAAATTATTGAAAAGTCGAGAAAGTGTAAATAATCAAAAGAAAAAGTTGTTGCAAAAGTGGAGAAGCAGATGTGGCAACTCTTTTCCCCACCCAAGCACAGAAAAGCAAAGGAGGATGTATGTTTTAAGTTCTTTGTCATGTTCAGAGAGCTTTACATTAACCTTTCCTTTTTAGATATTTTACAGGGTATTACCAAGTACACTAAATACTTGAAAGATGTGGTTGCTAATAAGGTAAAGTTAAAGAAAGTTGAAACGGTAGCACTCACTGAAGAGTGTGGTTTTGTGGTTAATCAAAAGATGCCGAAAAAACTTAAGGACACTGGAAAGTTTACTCTCCCTATTCAAATTGGCAACAGAAAGGTGGTTTAGATATTTAGTGATTTAGGGGCAAGTATCAACTTGATGCCCCTATCTTTGTTCAACACATTGGGTTTGGGGAAGCCTAGATTGAGCTCTGTACTACTGCAGCTGGCAAATGGGACCATAGCCCAGCCTAATGGAATGATAGAGTATTTGCTCATAAAGGTTAATAAATTTATTATTCCTGTTGACTTTATTATTCTAGATTTTCAGGCAGACGAACAGGTACCTATCATATTGGGGCATCCATTTTTAGCAAGAGGAGGAGCTTTAATTGATGTGAGAGAACGAACACTCATGATGAGGTTAGAGGATGAAGAGGTGGTTTTTAAAGTGTACAGACCGCTTAACATACTATCCTACTATAAATACTTGTGTATGATTACTGTGATTGAAAGAGATAAGTGTGGGGTGGTGGAATCTATTCCACAAAAGACCTCTTTAGACACCCTCATTGAGCACCCTAAGCCATGACCACCTAAGCCTGACATGATGCAGATTTATGACCCTGAAAAGTCTAAAGTGGAAAAAGTTGTTTACCTTGAGAGTGTAAACTCAAGAGGTCAGAAACAAATAAAAAGATGGCCTCTAAGTGTGAGGAAAAAGATGAAGGAATCTGGATGAGTCATAGATGGGTCGTGTCGCGACACTAAATCAGGAGTTGCTTGGGAGGCAATCCAAGTTAAGTAGGTATGTTTTATTTTAAGTTTTTAGTTTTACTTTACGTAGTTTTGTTTTTGTTGAGTCACAGGTTGATGGGAAGTCTGAGTACCGAAAACTTGAGCTAAAGAGCATGGCAAAGACTAACTTGATATTGAAAGATGCTACTAGATAGGCCTAGAGTCCTCAGGGAGTATTTATATCTCTACTTTTAAATTATACTTTGGGTACAAAGTAGATTTTTAAGTGTGGGGTAGAGAAACTCCCATTTTTAGGGTTAATTTAAAATATTTAGGATTAGGAGTAAGTGAGATATTTTTGTTGGTGCTATATTTGATAGCATGAGGCAAGTTTTTTAGTTGTAAAAAGCATGTTGATTGTGTGAATGATTACTTTTTAGACACCTAGGCTCATCTTTGTGACTCTTGTACTTTTTGGCTTAAAATTGAATTCATGTTATTGTTTGGTTAAGAGTCTATAATGATCCTATATGAGTTGAGCCTGTGCCATATGTGTGTAAGATGTTTGTATATTCCTTGTTGCATGTGATGTCTAGAACTTGCCTGGTATGTGTGCAAAGCAAAATAAAGAGTATGGGTTTAGGAGATGATATAGGCATTTCTTTGATAGCCTTATTTTATTCTGTCTTTTTGACCTACCTTTGTGCTTAATCCTAGTCAACCCCATTGAGCCTTTAACTTTTTCTTTGGCAGCCTCATATGTAGCCTAATCCCTTCTTTGATAGACCTTGATTTTATCCAAAGCTCCTAGGCACTTTAATAAAAATTAATTAATTAAGGAGTTTGAGAATAAGAGAAGAAAATGTTAAATTAAAGCCCCTAAAGTGATAGTTATTGGTGCTCAAAAGAATTGTTATGTGTTATGGTGGGGATTTGAGTAATTAAAAGAATACAAAATTTGTTCAAATTGAATGATTTGTGCATAAAATACTCCCACCATAGTGTATGTAAATGATCTTAATAAGATGGGGTGAAAAACAAAGAATGGGGTAGACAAAAATGGTGTAATTTGGTTGTTGGAGATTGGTTTTAATTTTATAATGTAGTGTGTTAAAGCTCTAGGGAAGATAGTCACTATTGTTTTCCAAAATAGTTCCTACCCATCCCTTAGCCTACATCACAACCCGAAAATGACCTAATTGATCTTAAGTTTAGCATTCTGGTATTAGTGGAGCACTACACTAAGGGAAAGCCTAAGTTCCATAATGTGTAACTTGTGAATTCCTTGTGAGAGTGAGGGAAATTTGATTCTTGTATGATAAATTGCATTATTGTGAGTGATTATAGGTAACTCTTTTGTTGTGACGGGCACATGTTTGATGAATGTGGATGATTTGTATGATGTCCTTTATTGATCAATATGCATAAGTTTGCCACTTGTTTAGTAAATTCTTGAGGCAAGGATGTTTGGAGTAGTGTTCATGAGATTTCAATTGTATATAACATGCTTAATGTAGAAACTTGCAATCTGTGTAGTAAGTGTAGTACTAGTTTGAGTGTCTTACATGCTGTAGTAGTGTAGATTCTCCTCATCTTAAGATGCTTAGAGTTAATAGTTGTTCGAGGACGGACAAGGCTTTAAGTGTGGAATAGTGATGTTGGGTGTATTTATGCACTTTAGTGTTACTATTCTAGCTTGTTTAGTCTTGTTTTGAGGATAATTCGTATGTTTTATGTGTGATGATGATATAAATAAGCATGTAAGTGTTCAAGGGTATGATTAAAATGGTTAAAAGTATTTTCAAACAAGTTTGTATTTAATTGAGTCATTTAGAATTCAATCAAGGAAACTAGTGTTACTAGCTTGAGCTAGTTGTGTGTCTAGTTGGTTTCGTGGGATTCTAATGTTTTGTAGGAGTTCAAAAGGGTTTAAATATGTAATTAGGAGTAGAATAACTTGTTGGTAATGTGCAAATTTCAATTTTATTATGGCAAGAGTCGGAACATAAAGTTTAAGATTATCGTGGGAAGCCTAGTCTTAGCTTGTGTTTTTTATTCATCATTATGGATATTGTGTTGTCTCATAACTCACAGACCACTAAAATGAAACTTTTTCCTAGTCAATCTAGTCATTGGGACTTCAATAAAAGAAAAACTCTTAATGAACCACCTATAGTAACCTGCCAACCCAACAAAACTACAAATTATAATAGGCAATGTAGGACTAGCCCAACTCGAATAGCTTCAATATTTGCTGGGTCCACCATAATATCATCTTTGGACACAACGTACCCTAAGAAAGCTACAGACTAAAGCTAGAACTCACACTTTGAGAACTTGGAATAAAGTCAATGTCTTCTCAAAGTGTAGAGCATAGTCCTCAAATGCTACTTATGTTTCTCCCTACTCTTTGAATATACCAGGATGTCATTAATAAATACTACCATAAAGGAGTCCAAATACGATCTGACCATGCAGTTCATCAGATCCATAAAATTTGTTGGTGCATTGGCCAACCTAAAAGACACTACCAAGCAGCCTTAACTCTCAATCGATGGAAACTAGACCTCAAATCTATCTTAGAAAACACTGTTGCGCCTTGAAGTTGGTCAAATAAATCATCGATACGAGGCATAGGATACTTATTCTTTAAGTTTACCTTATTTAACTGCCTATAGTTGATATGTTTATGCATAGAGCTATCCTTTTTTTTCACAAACAGAACTAGAGTACACCATGGAGAAATACTCAGTCTGATAAAACCCTTACCTAAAAGCTCCTAAAGTTGACTATTAAGCTCTTCTAGCTCAGTAGGAGCCATATGATAAGGAGTCATAGAAATTGGTTGGATGACTAGCTCAAGGTCAATAATAAACTCTATATCATGCTTAGGAGGAAGGCGAGGTAGGTTAGTAGGGAATATGTCAGGAAACTCACGAGCAATATGGATGGATTCAAGTGATAGACTTTTCGCACTAACATCCCAAACATGCACAAGAAATGGCTCATAACCCCTTAATATCAATCTCTAACCTGAATATAAGAAATAATCCTCGTCGATGCATGGCTAATAAAACCTTGCCACACTACTGGGGGAACGCAAAGCATAGTTAAGGTAACAATCTTAAAAAAATAACCCAAGACTGTGTTGTAAGGAGATAAATAATCCATGCCTAAAATCACATCGAAATCTACCATATCTAGGTATCAAAATCTCAAATAGTCACCAAACAAGATATATATACTCGATCCACTACTAAAAAAATCACCCACGGGGTAGCTATACACAATGGTATAGATAAGGAATTCAAACATAAACCTATTCATGATGCAAAATAAGTAGAAACATATGAAAATATAGAATTAGGATCAAATAATGCAAAAGCTAGTTGATGGCATACAAAAATCATAGTTGTGATCACAGCATCCGAAGCCTCAACCTCTTATCCATAAGTTATAATATACAAACGACCTTATCCACTACTAGACTGAGTGACTGTCTAACCACTTATCCTACCTTTCTATGGACCACCTCTAAAACCTGCGGACCACCCCCCCATGACCCTTTACCCCACCCTACCTAGCAGCAGCACTAATCTAATTGGTTGTACAATTTGAACTGAAGGCTCAATCATCCTACATTGAGGATTCTTATAAGTGACCAACAACCTCACAGTCATAACATACCTCGGGCATCCTAATCTATCCAAAAGGTTTGATGGATCTTTCATAACTACCCCAACTTTACGATCCTGACTAAACACCCCTTTGGGTCTAACTGCTGCTCTGACCTCTAAAACCAATATAATTTGGTTGACCCCTATCTAATATCTAAAGTAATACCTGAACTATCCGACTAGGCTACCCTGATGCTGAGAAGGTTGCTGTTGGGGGTACCTACCATGATACCCTTGACTTATAAACTGTAAATTACTATGGTTCCCACTGTAACTACCTTGGTAACGGGGTCTCTTATTAATTTCCCCTTGGGACTCACAATCCATCTCTATGGAATAATCATGCTTAAACTTCTCTAAAGTTACAACTCTGTGTAGTCCTACGAAGTGATTGTCCTAATCCTCTGAAAAAGCATCAAATCCACTCATACTCCTTAGGCAGAATCATAGTGGCGTGTCTTGCTAGATCATGGAATCTTGCCTTAAACTCATCCACAGATATAGAACCCTATCTTAAAATAGAAAACTCATCCTAAAGACACTTGCGCATGCTGCGAGGCATATACTTCCCCAAGAATGCCTCAGATACCTGGGTCCAAGTCACCAGTAGAGATCTAGATTGTCGAGAATCAATATAACCTCTTCACCATATCCTCATTATTGTATTTAGCTGATAAGAAACAAAGTCCACTTCTCGCAACTCAACCAACCCCAAATTTCATATCCTCACAACTAGATAGGAACTTGTAAGCATCCTCTCTTAGGGTCCCAACAAACCTAGGTGGAGTCAATCTAAAATATATAAATGGCTGAGCTACTATCATCTATGGGGATACTGGTGCTGGAAAAACCTCTACCCTAGACGTCACTGCTATAGGTTGTTCCCCTAAATCAACACTAGCTTGTATTTCTCGTTTAGATTCCTTATTCGGTGGACCACTTACTAACCCTAATAACTATACCAATACATCACGAAGAACCAACAAAGATATAAAATGGGTGGAGCCTGGGCTTCCGCCTATCCCTCCTACTGTTATAAAGGAATACCTAGAGCTCTCTTAAATGCATGAAAATAGATTAAGAAAATAATAATATTTCCTAAAACTTCTCCGTAGCCTCCTGAAGATAGGACACAGACATCTCCATACTGATCTATAAGACTCTACTAAATATTAGCTCTAGTACCAACAATACCAGTGAAACCTAAGCTCCGATACCAAGCTATCATGACCAGATTTCTCAAGTCATCATGGCGCCTACCTTATCCCAATAATAAGCAACCCAAGCCATAGCCTAGAATGATAGGTAATGGGCTAATGGGTGGAAACCAGAAAAAGACTATATATAATGATAACATTAGCAATGATAAGTGATAAACAAAAAAAATTATATATAATATATCAAAAGGAAAGAGATAAAAAGGACCAAGTATACAAATGAATCCCTCCCAATACTTAGTAAGGTAGGTACTAGAGCCACTACTAATAGATACCCAAAGTACTAGATAGAATCCAAAATATGCACAATATACACAAGCAGTCTCAAGTACAAAAGACTAAATTGGAACAGATAGAGGAGGATCAACCTCAGACAATAGTAAGCTCACCCTATTCTGAACCAGTATTGAAAGGTAAGAATGACGTCAACGCTGACTACTAGTACTTGGATCTGCATTAGGGAAAAGATGCAGAAGTGTAGTATCAGTACCAAAGCAATGGGTACTCAGTAGGCATCATCGGATGACTAAGCTAAATATAGGAAAAGTATAAATAAAATGTGAGGGTGTAATCTAAGTCAATAGCAAATAGGGACAGAAAGGTAAAACAACTACCAAGTTACACAAATCCGATAAAGGAATAAGTATAAATGACACAAAAAATAAATAACGCAATAATAAAAGGCAAATCAAACATAACCTAACTGGCCCTTATAAGCCCGCTAGGCACACTGAAAAAGATAATTAACCCAATCGTGCCCCCATAAGCTGGTGGGACACACAAGAAATAATTAATAAAAATAAATATAAAAAATCTAAAACCAAAACTAGTCCCATGAAATCATAGAAGTCATCCAGATATGTATCGGTCTTGAACCAACAACAATGGGTAGCAACGAGAGGCCAGATGTCAGGCTCTAACTAATAGTGGTGGATAATAACAAGAGGCCATATGTTGGATTTGAACCAAAAATAATGGGTAATAATGAGAGGCCGATATATGATATACAAAAGAACTCACAATCAGATGCTAAACTCAAATCAGAACTCAGTGAAACCATAATTCCCAGAATAATAGTAATCAGTATCAGACTCCTAAATCACCATACCCGGATATCGAACTAGAACCAAAACTCATAGTAACCATACTAACTATAAAATTATAATCCAAAACATACCATAACCAATGTTAAAGTGGTACCAAAATTCACAATCAATATCAGAAATAAAGTATTGTTGGACCTAAATTGAAACTAAAATATATTGATTAACCATTTGCATATCTTAATTAAAAAGGGATAAATTTAAGATTTCAAAACTTAATTCCACATCCTAAAGCAATAGATGCTACATCATACTTAAAGATAAGATACCAATATTTACTAGAATAGGATCCTAACTAGATAAATAAGGCATGTTATGTATATCATATGGTACGTAGAGTACAAATACTTATCAAAAACTAGAATAATAGTACACAATTACCATAAATAATCTCAATATAAAGGTAGGGTAATCCTAACCTACCTAGACGCCAAAGATAAAACCCCTCCAAGAAGTAGATAATGCTCTTCTAGAACCAGAGCTTGAATAACTTGATGTAGATAATTGATTTTTCTTTTCAAAATAAGCTATTTTGAGTTTGAAATATATTAATCACTAAATTTTCTTCAAAATCCTTAGTACAATTGATGAATACACATGATGTTGGGTGAATTAATGCATTTTAGCATTGCTATTCTAGCCTTTTTAGCCTTGTTTTAAGGATTATTCATGTGCTTCATATGGTGATAATAATATAAATGTGTATCTAAGTATCCATGTAAGTGTTTAATATTTTAAATAGTGTTTCCATATAAGTTTTGATTCAAATTGATCATTTAGAAGTCAACCGAGAAAACTAGGGTGACTAGCTTGAGCTAGGTATTTGGCTAGTCTATCGTATTGGGTTCTAACATGTTTAATGAGCTCCTAAGGTTTTTATTATGTATTTATATGTGAAAAAACTTTTTTTTAATGTTCAAGGATCAATTGGATCAAGACAAGAGTCAAAACAATAAGTAAGAAATCAAATTGAATAAAGCCTATGCTTAGCTCGTGTTTCTAGTTCTCCGTCTTGGATGTTGTATTGTTTTGAGCTCTAAATTGTTGTGTTTAATGCTATAGGATGCTTGGTGAATGTATTATTATGATATATAAAGGATATACAAGATTAAAATCAAATGTAAACAACTCAAAAAGGCTTGGAATGGATCACAGAAGCACAATACGCAACTTGACACAAATTTGGACATCTAAAATATCTTAGGAGTGTGGGAGCACGTGGGAAAGTATAATGGCACATTATATACACTGAAAGACTTAGAAGGGACCCAAAACAGTGTGTACATATGATATGTATGTGTCGCATGCTCCATTTCTATGGAATACAGCGTGTGTCGCATGCTCCATTTCACCCCTGGACTGCACATTGATTCTTTGGCCAACACGGCTTGGGCTTACCCTCTTTCTATAAATATAGATTTGTAAATATTTTAAATCACTTTTGGACATCCTTGGAAGATATTGAAGGATACCACAACTTTTTTTTAGGTTTTATCATTCTTTAATTTAGTTTTCTTTATGGTTTGTATCATCAATCCAAGAGATTGGATGATGAATATTTCCATTAGAGGCTAAACTCTCTTTCCTAGGTTAAGACCAAGTCATGACTACTTTTGTTTTGAATAAAGTTTTTTTGATTTTCTTATCATTATTGGTTGGTTGTTTATTCTTATTATAACTATTTTAAGGATTCGCGACCCTTAGAATACATCAATTGTCAACCTTATAAACTCTGGAGAGGGAATAGGGTGATAGAATATGGGAATAAGAAAAGTATGGTTTGTGTTTCTTTATGAAATAAGGAATTCAAATAAGTATCTATGACAGGGATGTACTTAGATGCCTTACTTAATTCACATGTAGGATGATAGCTTAAAGAACTTAAGTGGACCATTACATCCCCGCTCAATGAGGTAGATGTAAGGTTCAACTTAGGTTAAGGATTAGTGGTTGGAAACCATAATCATGCGATTAACCCTATGAATCAATAACCAAGATAAGTGATTTAACGAAAGAAATTCAATAACATAGTATGATTGTTCTTAAGCCTTAACCCTGGCTTCTATCCTTTGATTATCCAAAGTCATTATTTTTCCGCATTAGTTTAGTTTAGTTTTAATTTACAATTCTAAAACTCTATTTTCTACTCTTCTCAATTGTTTAAACTAGAATTGGAAAGTCAGCGAACGCAAGTCCTTGAGATATCGATACTTGGGCTTTCTTGAAGCCACTTTACTACTTGATAAGACCACGTACACTTGCATGTGCACTTGGGCACTGTCAAGTTTGTAGTGCCATTGCTAGGGACTTGTAATTAGGAAATTATCTTATTTTTAGTTTATTTACATTGAGTGGTAAATAGTTTAGTTTTTCTTTAGGTTTTTTTCATTTTTTGTATTTTTTTGTTATCACACTTCTTGACATGGCAGCCTGGGATAGATGGTTTTCGAGTGATAACGATTCTATATGGTATATGGTTTGTGGTAATAGTAGTCATTTTAAATATATGTGTACTGTAAATCCTGATTAAGTAATGTTTGTGGGCAATGATCAAAGGCAATACTATGTGAACGCTTACAATCAGCAGCAGTAGTTTGAACAGCCGCAAGTTCAGAATTACCAGGCCTCAATCCAAACGAGCAATTTAGAAGAGATGCTAAGACAAATTCTAGCTGATCAAGCATAGATGTTAGCAAATATAAAGAGTTATGGGACCATTTTAAGAGACAACAAATTGTCGTGAAAAACTTAGTGATGCAGGTAGGGCAAGTATAATAGGTATATAATACCAGACCTTAAGGGGATTTGCCAAGTGACAGTGAACAAGTAATTACAATTGCTTTGATAAACCGTACATATCTCAATGAAGAACCTTCATAGATAACTAACGAGGTAGATGCAGAGTTAACTTCCTAACCTATTGAAGACAAAATTGCTACAATTCGAGAAAGTCTGATTACTTAAAAACTGAAATTGTTAAGGAGGTTAAAGAGATGCCACCATTACCATATGAATCACAGCCGTTCAATAGTTATTTTTCTCTTGAGACTACAATTTAAAAGGTGAATGCAAGTGAGGATGTTGTGGATAGTGTAAATTTAGATGTGGGATTAGTTGGTCCTCATTCAAAGCACTTTTTTACATTATGTTTGGATGATATCTTATCTGTGGAATCATTTAAAATAGTAGAAGAGTGTGAATATGAGGAATAAGAATCCTATATTCTTAATTTTACATAAGAAAAGTAATATAAAAAATACACCTCACTTTAAAGCCGAGTGGTTTAACATACACATTCTATTACTCGATTTCTTAATCTTTGTACCACCTTCCTATGAGAGAGGAAAAAAATGGATACTAAGTTGGGAGTGAAATTAATATCCTCAAGGTGGAGGGAAAAGTTGATTGGGTCGTGACGCGACACTAAATTAGGCGCTTCTTGGGAGGCAACCCAAGTAAAGTTAAGTAGGTATGTTTTATTTTTTAGTTTTTAGTTTTTTTTTTACTTCACGTAGTTTTTGTTTTTGGTTGAGTCACAGGTTATTGGGAATTCTGAGTTCCATAAACATGAGCTAAGAAGCATGGCAAAGACTGAGTGTGGGGTCCCCCAAATCCTTTTTGATGCAAAAAAATGCTACTAGCTAGGCCTAAAAACCTCAGAGAGTATTTCTATCTCTTACCTTTAAATTCATTTTGGAGACAAAGATGATTTTTAAGTGTGGGGTAGGAAAAATTCCAATTTTTGGCTCGATTTAAAAAAATTTAGGTTAAGAATAAGTGAGATATTCTTGTTAGTGCTATTTTTGATTGTATGGTGCAAGTGTTTTGTTTGATAAAAGCATGATGAATGAGAGAATTGCTAGTTTTGAGACTCCTAGGATCAAGTTTTTTATTCTTGTACTTTTTGGCTTAAGATTTGAATTCATGCTATTGATTGGTTGGGAGTCTATGATGATCCTATTGAGTTGAGCATGTGCCCTGTGTGTGTGAGATTTTTGTATATTCCTTGTTGCATGTGATGTATAGAACTTGCCCGGTGTGTGTCTGAAGTAAAATAAAGAATGTGGGTTTAGGAGATGATTAGGCATTTCTTTGATAGACTTATTTTATACCTTCTATTTGTCCTACCCTTTGTGCATTATCCTAGTTAATCTCTATTGAGACTTTAGCCTTTTCTTTGATAGCCACATAAGTAGCCTAATTCCTTCTTTTACGAACCTTAGTTTGATCCAAAAAGGCTCCTAAGTGCTTTAATAAAAAATTGATTTAGTAAGGAGTTTGAGAAATTAAAAAAGAAAAAGGTGAAATTGATGCCCCAAGGTAAGAGTTATTGGTGTTTATATTTGATGTGTGGTGGTTGGGAGTGATTTATATGGTGTTAGAAATATTCCCAAGGTTGTGAAAAAGAAAAAAAATAAATCTTGAAGGAATAAACAATACGCCCACCATGTGTTTGTGAAAATACTTAAAAGAGATAGGGCAAAAGCAAAATAATGGGGAAGTCAAAAAAATAGTGCAATTTGGTTGTTAAAAATTGGTTTTAAATGTATGATGTAGTGTATTAAAGTGCTTAGGAAAGATAGTTACTATTATTGGCCAAAACAGTTCCTACCCATCCCTTAGCCTATATTACAGCCCGAAAAAGACCTATTTAATCCTAAAGTTCACATTCTAATATTAAGTGAAGTATGACACTAAGGGAAAGCCTATGGTTCATTATGTGTAATTTGTGAATACTTTGTGAGAGAGAGCGTAACTTAATTTGTATACCCATTATGATAATTGCATTATTGTGAGTGTTTATAGGTAACTCTCTTGTTGAGAAAAAACATGTTTGATGAATGTGGGTGATTAGTATGATGTCTTATATTGAGAAATATGCATGGTTTTTCCATGTATTGAATCAATTCTTGAGGTTAGGTTGTTTTGGAGTAGGATTCTTGAGCTTTCAATTGTGCATAACATGCGTAGTGTTGTAAACTTGCATTCCATGTAGTCATTGTAGTACTAGCTTGAGTTTCTTGCACGTAGTAAAAGTGCGGAGTCTCTTCATCTAATTATGCTTATAGTTAAGAATTGTTCGAGGAAGAACAAGGCTTTAAGTGTGGGGTGGTGATGTTGGGTGAATTTATGCATTTTAGGATTGCTATTCTAGCCTTTTTAACCTTATTTTGAGGATTATTCATGTTCTTAATGTGGTTATAATGATATAAATGTGCATATAAGTATCCATGTATGTTTATACAATGTTTATTAGTGTTTCCACACAAGTTTTGATTCAAATTGATCATTTAGAAGTCAACCGAGAAAGCTAGTATGACTAGCTTGAGCTAGGTGTTTGTCTACTCTATAGTATTGGGTTCTAACGTGGTTAATGAGTTTATAAGGTTGTTATTGTATATTTATATGTGAAAAAACTTGTTGGTAATGTTCAATGGTCAATTGGATCAAGATAAGAGTCAAAACAATAAGTTAGAAATCAAAGTGAATGAAGCCTATGATTAACTCATGTTTCTAGTTCTCAGTCTTCAATGTTGTGTTATTTTGAGCTTTAAATTATTGTGTTTAATGCTATAGGATGATTGGTGAAGTATTATGATGATATATGAAGGATATTCAAGCTTCAAATCAAGTGTAAACAACTCAAAAAGTCTTGGAATGGATCACGGAAGCACAATACGCAACTTAACACAAATTTGGACACCTGAAATATCTTGGGCATGTGAGAGCGCGTGGGAAAGTATCATGGAGCATAATACACACCAAAAGACTCATAAGGGACCCAAAAAATTGTGAAACATGCGATATATGTGCTTTGCATGCTCCATTCCTATGGAATACAGCGTGCGTCGGATGCTCTATTTCACCCCTGGACTGCACGTTGATTCCTTGGCCAACACGGCTTGGGCTTACCCTATTGCTATAAATACAACTTTGTAAACGGTTTTAATCACTTTTGGATGTCCTTGGAAGATATTTGAGGCTAACACAACTTCTTTTTAGGGTTTATCATTCTTTAATTTAGTTTTCTTTATGGTTTGTATCATCAATCCAAGAGATTGGATGATGAATATTTCTATTAAAGGCTAAACTCCCTTTCTGAGGTTCAGGCCAACATCATGAGTACTTTTTTTTGAATTAAGTTTTTTTTATTTTCTTATCATTATTGGTTGGTTGTTTATTCTCATTATAACTATTTTAAGAATTTGCGACCCTTAAAATACATCTGTAACGCCCCGATTCTGGTACCTGGAATGCTACACAGTGCTCATGACCCCGAAGGACTACAAGCTAATCCATGACTGACATCTGTAACTGAGCACTGAATAATGCATTGTAAATATGCAGAATATAATCTATAAGGCCATAAGGTTCAAAACTGAAATAATATTAAATATAATACAATGTCTATAATAGGGTATGACAATACCCAAAACTGAGATAAACTGTCTGAAATATGCTGTAGTCTGAAAGCCTCTAAACTGTCTGAAACTGTGGAGTTGATGAGACATGTCCCCAACTAACTCTGAACTATTGAAATAATAAAGTAATAAAATAATCATGTATCCTCGAATGATGAGGACTCACCATAAGTCTGGCTGCTGAATGTCTAATCTACTAAGGATGCTTGGGAGCTCGTGCTTCTAAACCTATGGTATAAAACACCATAGCACAAATATGTCAGTACGTTGAATGTACTGTTATGTAAGTGAGGTAGGCTGAATGCAATGGTTCATATGCATGAACAATACTAACTAACTGAATAACATAAATGTGAGAATACATGCATGAATAAGATACTGTAACTGAATTCGTGATAACACTGACTAATAGATTCTGATAACGTGGATTTACTGATACCTGAGTACTGATAATAGGATAGTGAATGACTCAGTCTACTGAATACTAAGGAACTAATGTCATATTACTAATAAAGGAATGACTGTTTCTGACAGTTCAGATTAGGAAGAACTAGTTTGAGTGACTGTATCTGACAGTCCTAAAATTGAATACTGATAACATAGGTTTTGTATAATTAATATACTATTAACTGAGTTCGTGATAACATGATTACTGAGTATAAATACTGATAACATGAGTAACTGTATCTAATAGTCCTGATACTGATGGAACTAGCTGGGTTCCACACTGTATTGATTTGACTATATCTGACAGTGTTGGATTTCTATAGAACTGAACTGAGTTCTATTACTGAAACTGGATCTGAAACTGAGACTGTGGGAGGTAATTATCTAATCGACATTCCCCAAAACTAAACTGGTGGGGTCCAACCTGTAACCCCAGCTGGAAGGGTGTCAGTACCGTGCTACGGGTAAAGACAAGCTGTGAGTATACCCTCTCTAATAGGGAGCTCTTCCGTCAACCCCTCCTAGTAGGAAACTCAAATAAGATGTATAAATCCCTAAATCCGTAGGGTGCATGTCAACCTACGCTGGCTACGTAGTTTTGGAACACAAGGATTGCTTTTAAGGATCACACCTTCCACTGAATAATAGGTGAGTCCTCATCCTTGGGTTCACTCGGTGTTGAATCCTACTCCCAACTAAATAGACACTAAACTAATTAACTGAACTGAACTGATACTAATGGTATTGTTTAGTGGAGCTAAACTAAGTTCACTGAGTTTCGTTGTCCGATGAAATATTGTTGATATCTGAGGACTAACGGAGAGTACTGAAGTTACTGAGATATCTGAGAATACTGAGGTTACCGAGATTACTGAGTACTGATGTTACTGAGACCACTGAGGTCACTAAGATTACTTAGTAGGACTAGACTGATACTGAATTTACTGAGTTTTCCTAAGTCATGAGACTGATTGCATTCTAGGGAGCATGGCTTGACTAAGAGTATCGTGAAAACAAGACATTGGCTCTAGGCACATAGCTAAATTGTCGGGTACAAGTACCCCCAGGACTCGATAGCATGAAACTGACAGGACATGACACTTCTTGAACACATGACCAATATCAACAATTCATAATACATTAATTTGGGGATTTCATGAAGCACATGGTTATCATAGTCTTGTACATGAATGGAATTGCATATAAATAAGTCATACTTTCATCAACCTAATCTCATGGGCATTCCCTCAACCATTCATAATGCATAAAATATCATAGAAGTCATTCTTAGTCATAGGTTAAAGCATACACTTATCACTTGGGTCATAATTAAGCTATAATGCATAATTTCTATTCTCTTAGGCATTTTATCAAACACCTAGGATGCATGACTTAGGGCATAGGCATGACCATAAAATTAATACAACAAAAATCCATATTTCAATTCAATTTTACATGTTTCAGACCACATACTAGCATAGGTTGATGAACAACACATAAATATTCCAACTTGGGAATCATACAACCATAATCACATGAACATAATCAACCCACAACAAAATATTCACAATACAAGATTTAAAACTTGATTCTTGGGCTTCATGGAAGAAAGGAATCCATGAATGAACACTGTGCATACCTTAGTTGTTGATTCTACAAAGATTGATGGAGAGATTCTTGAATTTGAGTCTTAGATTTGAATCCCCAATTCAAAACCCTAGCTTGTTCTTAAGAGAAACTTGAGAGAAACACTATATTTTGGGTGAAAAATGGTTGAATCACGTGTTATTGGGTATATATAGGGGTGAGAAATTGACCTTTTTAACCCTTGGATGCATATTTTAATTCTGTAAAAATTTCTCAATTTTTATCCTTGGTACGACATGCCACTGTCGCGTCAAGTCACTGGAATAGGACAATTGAGAATTTGCATGGTGGCGCGACGCGGGGCTATCGTGCTGCCACTTTGTTTGCGACCAGGAAGTTTGGCGCAACGCAAAGACATCGACCTGAGATAATGGAAAAAGGACAATTCTGAATTTGAGCCCTGGCGCGATGCGCCATAATCATGTAGGCTCACTATATTTTGACGATTACCATTTTGGCCTGCTCCGCGATGCGTTGATGGCTCAGGTGGCACACTGCCTTACTAAAAATGCTCTAACTCTTCGCTCGGGTGTTGGATTTGGGCGAATTTGGTATTGATAGAAACCTTATTCAATTTCCCACATGATAAAAAGTGAAAATCTTGAAAATACCATATGTATAAAGTGGATTTATCTTTGAAACAAGTCTTTAACATTTCTAGGACGATTTTAAGCTAGGTAGAAGTACGGGGTATTACAACATCAATTATCAACCTTGTGAACTCAAGAGAGGGAATAAGGTGATAGAACATGAGAATAAGCAAAGTATGGTTTGTGTTTCTTTATAAAATAAGGAATTTAAATTAGTATCTAGGACAGGGATGTACTTAGATGCCTCACTTGATTCACAGGTAGGATGATAAATTAAAGAACTTAAGTGGACCATTACATCCCCGCTCAATGATGTAGTTGTAAGGTTCAATTTAGGTAAAGGATTAGAGGTTGGGAAACCATAATCATACGATTAACCCTACGAATTAATAACCAAGATAAGCGATTTAACGAAAGAAGTTCAATAACGTAGTATGATTTTTCTTCAGCCTTAACCCTGGGATTCTATCCTTTGATTGTCCAAAGTCATTATTTTTCCGCATTACTTTAGTTTCTTTTTAGTTTACAATTCTAAAACCATTTTGTTTACTTTTTCTCAAATATTGAACTAGAATTGGATAGTCGGCGAATGTAAGTCCCTGAGAGATCGATACTTAGGCTTTCTTGAAGCCATTTTACTACTTGATAAGACCACGTACACTTGTGTGTGCGATTGGGTGCTGTCAACACTTACACACAAACATATAAGAATGCTTTGCCGAGAATTTAATATCACATCCTATAACTTTTTAGCAAACATACATAC